>NC_057812.1:288367726-288667726 GCF_018294505.1 Triticum aestivum
CTATCCATATTGCACTTGTATCACCATCTCTTCGCCGAACTAGTGCACCTATACAATTTACCATTGTATTGGGTGTGTTGGGGACACAAGAGACTCTTTGTTATTAGGTTGCAGGGTTGCTTGAGAGAGACCATCTTCATCCTACGCCTCCCACGGATTGATAAACCTCATCCACTTGAGGGAAATTTGCTACTGTCCTACAAACCTCGGCACTTGGAGGCCCAACAACGTCTACAAGAAGAAGGTTGTGTAGTAGACATCAAGCTCTTTTCTGGCGCTGTTGCCGGGGAGGTTAGCGCTTGAAGGTATATCTTTAGATCTTGCAATCGAATCTTTTTGTTTCTTGTTTTATCACTAGTTCAATTTATAAATGAAAATTACAAGAAAAATGGAATTAAGGTTGCCTCATATGCTTCATCTTTTTAATGTCTTTCATGAAAATAAGAATTCCGATAATTGTTCCAAAGTGTTAGAACAAGAATGTATTAAAATGTTTGGCACTAAATCTTTGGATGATGAGCATGATTGCAATGTTGTTACTATGAATTCTTTGAATACCCATGATGCTAATGATATGCAAAGCCACAAGCTTGGGGAAGCTATGTGTGATGAAGATGATATTTTTTGTCTCCCAAGTTTTGATGAGCAAATTTATTATGATGATGGCATGCCTCCTATTTATGATGATTATATTGATAAAAGTGGATTTGGAGAGGTCATGACTTTATTTAGTAATGATTCCACTATTTCGGAAGAGGTTCCAATTGATTATGAGAACAAAGTTGCTATCTATGATGATTATTGTGATGACATGTATGCTATAAATAACAGTGATAACCATGAAATTTGTCATCTTCATTTTAATTTTCAATTGGATTATGCCTCACATGATAGTTATTTTGTTGAGTTTGCTCCCACTACTATTCATGATAAGAAATTTGCTTATGTGGAGAGTAATAGAAATTCTATGCTTGTAGATCATGAAAAGAATGTTTTATGTGATGGTTATATTGTTGAATTAATACATGATGCTACTGAAAATTATTATGAGGGAGGAATATATGCTTGTAGGAATTGCAATAATATCAAGTTTCCTCTCTATGTGCTTAAAGTTTTGAAGTTTTGCTTGCTTTACCTTCCTATGCAAGTTGATTCTTGTTCCCACAAGTTGTTTGCTCACAAAATCCCTATGCATAGGAAGTGGGTTAGACTTAAATGTGCTAGTCATATTCTTCATGATTCTCTCTTTATGTTTCAATTCATATCTTCTATGTGAGCATCATTGTCATGATCATGCCTAGCGAGGGGCGTTAAACGATAGCGCTTGTTGGGAGGCAACCCAACTTCATTTTTGTTCTTTACTTTTTGATCCTGTTTAGTAATAAATAATTCATATAGCCTCTGTTTAGATGTGGTCTTATGTTTTAATTACTGTTTGTGCCAAGTAGAACCTTTGGGAAGACTTGGGTGGAGTCTTTGTGATCTTGCTGAAAAAAACAGAAACTTTAGCGCTCACGAGATTAGTTACCATTGTTTACTGGAGAGTGCTATTAAGTTTATTATTTTTTCATATGATTAATAGACAAATTACTCACGCCCACCAATTTATTTCAGAATTATTTGAGTTCAGAAGTATACGTTTCATACAGATTACTACAGACTGTTCTGTTTTTGACAGATTCTGTTTTCTATGTGTTGTTTGCTTATTTTGATGAATCTATGAGTAGTATCGGAGGGTATGAACCATATAAAAGTTGGAATAAATTAGATATTACACCAATATTAATTTATAATGAGTTCACAACAGTACCTAAGTGGTTATTTATTTTCTTATACTAACGGAGCTTACAAGTTTTCTGTTAAATTTTGTGTTGTGAAGTTTTCAAGTTTTGGATAAAGATTCGATGGACTATGGAATAAGGAGTGGCAAGAGCTTAAGATTGGGGATTCCCAAGGCACCCCAAGGTAATATTTAAGAACAACCAACAGCCTAAGCTTGGGGATGCCCCAGATGGCATCCCCTCTTTCGTCTGTGTTCATTGGTAACTTTACTTGGAGCTATATTTTTATTCACCACATGATATGTGTTTTTGCTTGGAGCATCATTTTATTTTCTTTTGTTTTGCTTGTTGTTTAAATAAAATACCAAGATCTAAAAGTCTTAAATGTTAGAGAGTCTTCACATAGTTGCATAATTATTCGACTACTCGTTGATCTTCACTTATATCTTTTGGAGTAGTTTGTCATTCGCTATAGTGCTTCACTTATATCTTTTTAGAGCACGATGGTAGTTTTATTTTGAAGAAATATATGAACTCTCATACTTCACTTATATGATTTTGAGAGTCTTTTATAACAGCATGGTAATTTGTTTGGATTATAAAATTAGTCCTAATATGATAGGCATCCAAGATGGGTATAATAAAAACTTTCATATAAGTGCATTGAATATTATGAGAAGTTTGACACTTGATAATTGTTTTGAGATATGAAGATGGTAATATTAGAGTCGTTCTAGTTGAGTAATTGTGAATTTGAGAAATACTTGTGTTGAAGATTGCAAGTCCCGTAGCATGCACATATGGTAATCGTTGTGTAACAAATTTGAAACATGAGGTGTTATTTGATTGTCCTCTTATGAGTGGCGATCAGGGACGAGCGATGGTCTTTTCCTACCAATCTATCCCCCTAGGAGCATGCGCGTAGTTCTTGGTTTTTGATGACTTGTAGATTTTTGCAATAAGTATGTGAGTTCTTTATGACTAATGTTGAGTCCATGGATTATACACACTCTCACCTTCCATCATTGCTAGCCTCTTCGGTGCCGTGCATTGCCCTTTCTCACCTTGAGAGTTGGTGCAAACTTCGCCGGTGCATCCAAACCCCGTGATATGATACGCTCTGTCACACATAAGCCTCCTTATATCTTCCTCAAAACAGGCACCATACCTACCTATTATGGCATTTCCATAGCCATTCTGAGATATATTGCCATGCAACTTTCCACCATTTAATTTATGACACGCTTCATCATTTTCATATTGCTTTGCATGATCATGTAGTTGACATCGTATTTGTGGCAAAGCCACCATTCATAATTTATCATACATGACACTCTTGATTCATTTCCCTTCCCGGTACACCACCGGAGGCATTCATATAGAGTCATATTTTGTTCTAGTATCGAGTTGTAATCATTGAGTTGTAAATAAATAGAAGTGTGATGATTGTCATTAATAGAGCATTGTCCCAAAAAAGGGAGAAAAACCAAATAAAAAAAGAAAGGCCCAAAAAAAGAAATAAAAATAAATAAAAAGGGACAATGCTACTATCCTCTTTTTCCACACTTGTGCTTCAAAGTAGCACCATGATCTTTATGATAGAGAGTCTCTTGTTTTGTCACTTTCATATACTAGTGGGAATTTTTCATTATGCAACTAGGCTTGTATATTCCAACAATGGGCTTCCTCAAATGCCCTAGGTCTTCGTGAGCAAGCAAGTTGGATGCACACCCACTTAGTTTCTTTTTTTGAGCTTTCATACATTTATAGCTCTAGTGCATCTGTTGCATGGCAATCCCTACTCCTTGCATTGACATCAATTGATGGGCATCTCCCTAACCCATTGATTAGCCACGCCAATGTGAGACTTTCTCCTTTTTTGTCTTCTCCACATAACCCCCATCACTATACTCTATTCCACCCATAGTGCTATATCCATGGCTCACGCTCATGTATTGCATGAAAGATGAAAAAGGTTTGAGATTACTAAAGTATGAAACAATTGCTTGGCTTGTCATCGGGGTTGTGCATGATGAGAGCATTTTTGTGTGACGAAAATGAAGCATAGACAAACTATATGATTTTGTAGGGATAAGCTTTCTTTGGCCATGTTATTTTGAGAAGACATAATTTCTTAGTTAGTATGCTTGAAGTATTATTATTTTTATGTCAATATTAAACTTTTGTCTTGAATCTTATGGATCTGCATATTCTTGCCACAATAAAGAAGATGACATTGATAAATATGTTAGGTAGCATTCCACATCAAAAAATCTATTTTTATCATTTACCTACTCAAGGACGAGCAAGAATTAAGCTTGGGGATGCTTGATACATCTCCAACGTATCTATAATTTTTGATTGTTCCATGCTATTATATTATCAACCTTGGATGTTTTTATATGCATTTATACGATATTTTATATGATTTTTGGGACTAACCTATTAACCTAGAGCCCAGTGCCAATTTCTGTTTTTTCCTTGTTTTTGAGTGTCGCACAAAAGGAAAATCAAACGGAGTCCAATTAACCTGAAACTTCACGGAACTTATTTTTGGACCAGAAGAAGGCCATGGAGTAAAAGAGTTGGGCCAGAAGAGTCCCGGGCTGCCCATGAGGGTGGGGGGCGCGCCCACCCCCTGGGCGCGCCTCCCTACCTCGCAGACAGCCCGGAGACCCCTGACTTGTTCTCGACGCCAAAACCTCTTATATATATTGAAACCTCCAGAAAACAACCTAAATAAGGAGTTCCGCTGCCAGAAGCCTCTGTAGCCACCGAAAACCAATCTAGACCCATTCTGGCACCCTGTCGAAGGGGGGAATGCCTCTCTGATGGCCATCTTCATCATCCTAGCGCTCTCCATGATGAGGAGGGGGTATTTCACCCTCGGGGCTGAGGGTATGTACCAGTAGCTATGTGTTTGATCTCTCTCTCTCTCTCTCTCTCTCTCTCGCGTTCTTGATTCGGAACGATCTTGATGTATCATGAGCTTTGCTATTATAGTTGGATGTTATGATATTTCTCCCCCTCTACTCTCTTGTGATGAATTGAGCTTTCCCTTTGAAGTTATCTTATCGGATTGAGTCTTTAAGGATTTGAGAACACTTGATGTATGTCTTGCATGTGATTATCTATGGTGACAATGGGATATCACGTGATCCACTTGAAGTATGTTTTGGTGATCAACTTGCGTGTTCCGTGACCTCGTGAACTTATGCATAGGGGTTGGCATACGTTTTCGTCTTGACTCTCCAGTAGAAACTTTGGGGCACTCTTTGAAGTTCTTTGTGTTGGTTGAATAGATGAATCTGAGATTGTGTGATGCATATCGTATAATCATACCCATGGATACTTGAGGTGACATTGGAGTATCTAGGTGACATTAAGGTTTTGGTTGATTTGTGTCTTAAGGTGTTATTCTAGTACGAACTCTAGGATAGATCGAATGGAAAGAATAGCTTTGTGTTATTTTACTACAGAATCTTGAATAGATTGATCAGAAAGGCTAACTTTGAGGTGGTTTCATACCCTGCCATAATCTCTTCGTCTGTTCTCCACTATTAGTGACTTTGGAGTGACTCTTTATTGCATGTTGAGGGGTAGTTATATGATCCAATTATGTTATTATTGTTGAGAGAACTTGCACTAGTGAAAGTATGAAGCCTAGGCCTTGTTTCTTAGCATTGCAATACCGTTTACGCTCATTTTTACCATTAGTTACCTTGCTGTTTTTATATTTTCAGAATACAAAAACCTTTATCTACTATCTATATTGCACTTGTATCACCATCTCTTCGCCGAACTAGTGCACCTATACAATTTACCATTGTATTGGGTGTGTTGGGGACACAAGAGACTCTTTGTTATTTGGTTGCAGGGTTGCTTGAGAGAGACCATCTTCATCCTACGCCTCCCACGGATTGATAAACCTTAGGTCATCCACTTGAGGGAAATTTGCTATTGTCCTACAAACCTCTGCACTTGGAGGCCCAACAACGTCTACAAGAAGAAGGTTGTGTAGTAGACATCAAGGACACACCCATCGTAATCATGGAGGCCATTCCCACAATGGAGGAGGTTCACATAACCACAGTGGCCCTAAGAATTGAAATGGGAATGGAGGAAACAGCAGCCAGAGCCGTTCCAACCCACCAACCCCTGCCAAGAAGGATCCGAGTCACGTTACCTGTTTCAAGTGCGGGAAGACTGGACACTACGCCAATCATTGTTCTGAGGTAAAGAATGGTAATGGCAATGGAAGCTCTAGAAAGAAACCAAATTCCTTCACCAGAGGTCAGGTGAATCATGTCAACGTGGAGGAAGTTGAAGAGCAGTCTGACACAGTTATTGGTAAGTTTTTGATTAAGTCATTTACAGCTATTGTCCTTTTTGACATTGGTGCATCGCATTCATACATATCAAGGGGATTTGTGGATAAGATTAAGTTGCCCACCGTAGCCCTTAAGACACCCATGTTAGTAAGCTCACCTGGAGCGGAGTATATGGCTAGTCGAGGATGTTTTCAGTTGCCTCTGACCATAGGTAAACATGTATTCCCCTCCGGCCTCATTATCCTAGAATCACAAGGATTGGATGTGATACTAGGCATTGATTGGCTATCGGTGTATGGGGGAAACATCAATTGCGCTAGTAAGTCAATTCTTCTCACCACCCCAGAAGGGAAAAGGATCAAGTATGTGTGTAGGCATGCACCAAGGAGGACCCAAGTAAATTCACTCTCGGGAGTTGTTCAGGAGCAAGTGTCAGTTGTGAATGATTATCCCGATGTATTTCCAAAGGAATTACCAGGCATGCCACCAGATCGAGATATAGAATTTTTGATAGAGCTGTTGCCAGGCACCGGGCCAGTATCGAAGAGACCGTATTGGATGCCCACAAATGATCTGGAGGAAATTAAGAAGCGGATTAAGGATTTATTGGAGAAAGGTTATATTCGACCAAGTTCATCACCGTGGGGAGCCCCAATGCTCTTAGTTGAGAAGAAGGATGATCTTTGAGAATGGTTGTTGATTATCGTGCACTGAATGAGGTGACTATCAATAAAAAATAACCACTACCGATGATCAATGATTTGTTTGACCAGGTGCAGGGAGCTAAAGTATTCTCCAAGATCAATCTTTGATCAGGATACCACCAGCTGAAGTTCCGAGAATAGGATATACCTAAGATAGATTTTACCACAAGGTACGGGCTATATGAGTACATGGTCATGTCTTTTGGTTTGACTAATGCCCCTGCCTACTTTCTGAGTATGATGAATAAGGTATTCATGGAGTTCTTGGATAAGTTTGTTGTGGTGTTCATTGACAATATATTGGTGTACTCAAAGAATGAAGAAGAGCAAAAGGAACATTTGCGCTTGGTTCTCGGGAAGCTTAGGGAACATCATTATATGCCAAGTTTAGCAAATGTGAGTTTTGGTTGAAGGAAGTTGGATTTCTCGGACATGTTATATCATGAGAAGGTATAGCAGTAGACCCTTCCAAGGTTCAGTCTGTCACTGAGTGGTTGGCACCCACCTCAGTTGGAGAGATACAAAGTTTTCTTGGATTCGCAGGATATTATCGGAGATTCATTGAGAATTTTTCCAAGATAGCGAAGCCCATGACAGAGTTATTTAAGAAGGACACCAAGTTTAAATGGACCGAGGAATGTGAGGCCAGTTTTCAGGAGTTGAAGAAACATTTAGTTACAGCCCCAGTGCTAACTCTTCCAGATATACGCAAGGATTTCCAAGTATATTGCGACGCTTCTCGCCAAGGACTTGGAGGTGTACTTATGCAAGACCGAAGAGTTTTTTCATATGCCTCACGTCAGCTTCGACCTCAAGTGTTGAATTATGCCATACATGATTTGGAGTTAGCGGCCGTAGTGCATGCGCTCAAGACTTGGAGACATTTTCTCATTGGAAACCATTGTGATGTATACACAGATCATAAGAGTTTGAAGTACATTTTTACGCAGAAGGAGTTGAATCTCAGGCAGAGGAGATGGTTGGAGCTCATAAAGGATTATGATATGATGCTGCATTCTCATCTAGGAAAGACCAATGTAGTAGCAGACGCTTTGAGCCGCAAGAGTTATGTTAATACTCTCATAACTGGAGGATTACCTCCGGAGTTAGCCGACAGTCTCAGAGAACTTTGAATGGAGATAGTTCCGAGAGGTTTTGTTGCAGCGTTGGAAGTTCAGTCCACGTTGTTCGGAAAGATTTGAGAAGCCTAGAAGACTGATAAGGAGATTGCGGAGATAAAGGAGAAGATGAATAAAGGAAAGGCCAAGGGTTTTTGTCAGGATGAACACGAAACTTTATGGTTTGAGGATCGTATTTATGTGCCCAATGATCCAGAGATCAGGAAGTTAATACTTCAGGATGCTCATGACTCGCCATACTCGATTCACCCAGGAAACACCAAGATGTATTTGGATTTGAAGAAACGTTTTTGGTGGTCAGGTATGAAGAAGGATATTGCCGAGTATGTAGCAGTATGTGACGTATGTCAGAGAGTTAAGGCAGAGCATCAGAAGCAGGATTACTTCAGCCTTTGCCGATACCTGAATGGAAGTGGGATAAGGTTGGCATGGATTTTATCACCGGATTACCCAGGATATGATTCCATTTGGGTAGTAGTTGATCGCTTGACCAAAGGGGCTCACTTTATCCCCGTGAAACCCACTTATACGAGCGCGAAGTTGGCCAAGATATATATGACCAGGATCATATGTCTGCATGGAGTTCCGAGGACCATCGTATCAGATAGAGGAACACAGTTTACCTCGGAGTTTTGGAATCAATTACACCAGACTTTGGGTGCCAGGCTAGAGCTTAGTACAGCCTTTCATCCGCAGACGGATGGACAGACCGAGAGAGTCAACCAGATTCTAGAGGACATATTGAGAGCTTGTGTGCTAGATTATGGATCTAGCTGGGATGATAATTTGCCTTACGCAGAGTTCTCATATACAACAGCTACCAAGCTAGTTTGAAGATGGCCCCTTTTGAAGCTTTGTATGGAAGGAGGTGCAGGACACCCTTGATGTGGGATGAAGTTGGAGACCGACAGTTGTTCGAACCAGATTTAATAAGAGAGTCTGAAGAGAAGGTTAAGTTGATTCATGATAGACTGAAGGTAGCTCAGTCTAGGGAGAAGAGTTATGCCGACACTAAACGCAAGGAGGTAGCCTATGAAATCAGAGACAGAGCATATCTTCGTGTGTCACCACTTCGAGGAGTTAAACGATTTGGAGTCAAAGGAAGGCTAGCCCCATGATTTGTAGGACCATACCGAGTTTTGGAACGTATGGCAGAAGTTGCCTACAAGTTGGAATTACCCGAAGGTTTGTCAGGAGTTCATGATGTGTTTCATGTTTCCAAGTTGAGGAAGTGTCATGCAGAGATGGCTGATTCCTCTAAGAGATACAGTGCCCCTGGAAGCAATTCAGTTGGAGAGTGACCTAACCTATGAGGAGAAACCCGTTAAGATTCTTGACTTTGCCAACCGAGTTACACGCAGCAAGGTCATCAAGTTTTGCAAAGTTCAGTGGAGTCACCATACCGAGGAAGAAGCCACCTGGGAGCGAGAAGAAGACCTACGAAAAGACTACCCACACCTTTTTGCTAGCCAACCTCAATCTCGAGGGCGAGATTCATCTTATGGGGGGTAGGTTTGTAACATCCCAATTTTCAATTTGGATGTTAACCATTAGGTCATCATATGCTTCCATGATTTGTGCATTTTGAATTGGTTTATTTGGGCACTTTGATCCTAGAGCCTTAAGCAACTCAAGGACCGTTTGAGAGAGTTGGAGGTTTTCCCAAAAAATCCATTTTTGAATTTTCAAATTTGGTAAATTGGATCAAGGTGATTTTTATTTGAAATTATTTTCCAATTATTTCAAAATAAATAAAATAATGAGAGAAGATAATATGACTTCTTCAAAACAGCTAAGAAATAATGGAAATTTAATTTTTAATAAAACTATATTTTATTTGAATTTTTTTGAGGTTTTATTCGGTTCAATTGTGGGAAATGTGAATTTTTTAAAAAAATTATTGAGTCCAAAAAAGTGTTCACTTTGTCCTAAATATTAGGAGAGGACGGTGGAAATTATTTTTGGAATTTTAGGATTTTTATTTTATTTTATTTGGAATTCTCTTCGGGCGAAATTAATTTTAAAAAAATCTCGCGCGTGCCGACTGGGCCGGCCCAGCCGCGGACCGCCTTCCCCGCACGCCGCCCGTCTCCTCGCCGGACTCCGGCTAGGAGTCCGGGTCGGAGCCGCCACAGCTCGCCCCTGCTTCTAGTCGGCCACCCCACCCTCCCGGGCCTTTAAAAGCCAACCCCGCCACCCCCTCCTCCTCAAAAATCGCCGCCCCCGAGCTGCCACCACCCGCTCGCGTCGCCGCCCACATCGCGTCGCCGCCTGCCGCACCGCCGCCTGCTGCTGCGCCGCGCCGCCACCGCTGCCACTGTTGCCGCTCCGCCGTCGCCCACCGGAACCGCTGCCTCGCCTTGTCGTTTACCTCACCACCATTTGACCGAACCGGTAAACCGCTGGTCTTCTCGTTTTTTTGGTTTATAGGTTGAGATTGGTTCGTTTTTTTCTTTGTTAGTTTATATAATGAACGTTCACCCGATTGGTTCTGTTAACGAACAAATTTGTTCGTTAGTTTCTGTTAGTGAATGTTCGTTCATTAGAATTTTATTTTTAGTTTTATTTTCAGACAGGGACCTATCCACAATTAATTTTCTTAGAGATCAGTCCCTGATCTTTAAACTATCACAACTTTTTGCTCGTTTATCCAAACCCAACGAAACTAACGCCAATTACTCCGTCTTGTTCCCCTATGTCCATATAAATATTTTGAACATGTTTTTGGAAATTTAAAATTTGGTTTCAAGCAGATTTCAATTTGAACATTTTTTATCGTAGTTTGAGTTTCTTCGTAGCTCTGATTCGACTGATTCTTTTTGCAAATCGAAGCTCTTCACTTGAACTTTCTGTTTAAATCTTTTCCTTTGGTTTTACCTTTGCATATTATGCTTGAGTGCTTATGTATGCTATTGTTTGTTCACGATAGATTTTCCGGAGTGCGAGGCTTGCTACTACGATTCTTTAGGGTTTTCCGATCATCAGCAAGGCAAGTAACACTTTGATCATATCCCCTTTATTACCCAGTTTTTATGCATTAGCCTCAATCCTTAAACATTGCATGAGTAGGTTTGTGAACATGTGGGTGTGGTTAAGTACTTGATGAGGTAGGAACCTATTGTCTTCTATCAACCCCGGGTGTTATACGTTATGCTTATACTGTTTTTCTATGCTCATAGATGTGGTTTGGTATGTGAGATTTCATGCATGTTGTGAGAGATTATAACTAAGGGAAACCTAAGGTGGCTACTTTAATACACATCTGGGTGGATTGATTGTGGGCACCTGGGGAATCCAGTGTTGTCCTAGGAGATCCCGTGGAACCCGTGTGATCATCCTATGGAATGCCACCCAGGCTCAAAGGGATCATAAGATTATTCATGCTAGAAACTTCCGTGTGCAGCCACAAGCCATTATGGGCTCTGGCATAGTTGAGTAAGTTGTGGGAATCCTTTCCATGATGGGCTAGCAGATGTAGCGGAATTGTAGGTGTACTGGCCTCTCTATTGGTTAAGGGGACCTCTTTGAGAATACTGTGTCTCGGTCATCCATTTCTCAAACATTCTGCAGTGCGAGAAATTTAACGGAGGAGATCGAGTCTTGTGGGGAAAAGTGTGCAAACCTCTGTAGAGTGTACAAACTAATCATGGTTAGCCGTGTCCCCGGTTATGGACATCTTGAGTATCTGGTACTTGAATTATTGTTTGATCTCATCACTATACTTAATGAAGTTGTTGGGTTATAATTATTATTTTGGGATTGAGTTGGGGGTACCTTCTCAATAATGACCTAAACTTTGTAGTTAAATAAAATATATTCCTTTGTTGTAGAGAAAATTAGCTTTATGCAAATGATAACCATAGAGCCTCCACCAGCCAAATATGCATGTAGTGATAGCTGTTATTTGTTCATTGCTCTATAGTGTTATCTTGCGAGCATATTCCATGTGCTAACCTACACGGCTGCAATGTATCATGTTGCAGAATTTTCTGACGAAGAGTAAGGTGCGATAGGTCGTTGCCGTGCACTCAGTTTGCCGTGGAGTTGGATGGACTCATTTATCTTTGATGTTTCCGCAGTTACCTTAATTAGATGTCCTTCAGCCATATTATTGTAATAAGTACTATATTTGAGACACTCGATGTAATAAGTGTGTGATTGAACTCTGTTATAAAGCCTCGAGTAATGTGTGTGTCAGCAATACCGATCCAGGGATGACACTTAAGCACAGAGACTACGGTCCATTGGGATCGGGTCACTACAATCATGCTACCTAATCCCTATTTCCGAGTGCACTTTTCTATCAATGTTTAATCATGGATGTTTTCCTTGAGAGACTATTACATTGTTCACATATTTGTGGAAGACCATCTTTCTAGAACCTTGATGAATTGTCGCTAAACCATCAGCCACTTTCTCATCTTCTCCATGGTTAACGATGAACTCTTGTTTTGGAAATTGCTTTCATATGTCATTCCCCGAGAATCTTGCATCATCTTCTCATTAATTTGTGTTGCACCCTTTTCATCTCAGGCATCCTGAGTCTGAGGTATCCCAACACCAATCATATCTCAATCTTGGTGAGATATGATGGTTGGAACATTTTCCAAGAGTTATAACATTGGTCTTTATATAACCCGGTAAGGTGATGTCATGCCTATCACACCTGGCCGGAGGACCTATTGCTACAGTATCCTTTTTAGCAAGGTTAGCCATTCGTCCATGAGGAAATTGTAAGACTTATTCTATAATTTGTTCCTGATGGATCCTTTGTGTATCGAAAGTCTGATATTTACCTAATGACCACGTCAATGCTATCTAGAAGCCTGTCTGTGGTACTCCAATCATCAATAAGAACATTTGAAGTGCAACGCTAAATTTTCTTTATCAATTATCCAAACATTGTTGTATGGGTAATGTCATGAAATTCCTCTCCCCTTACCTAAATGGTTTTCTACTTCCTATCATGTCATGGATATCATGCTCTGTTTGTCCTTGGGAAGGATATACCCCTGATATATGTGTTTAAAACACATTTTCCTTTCCATTATTCTATTTAAGATAAACACATTTTCCTTCCCATTGGTCTGTTTAACCTTTCTTATAATTGATATGATCTAAGTAGTAATAGTTCCCTGCTTATGTAAATCCTCCGATGTACTACTTTGTCAGCAAAACCATGTTACTATTGTTGTTAACATTCCCGTAACCACCGATGGACGAGAACTTTGCCTATCGGTCTGCCTCGTTTTAACGAGCAGGAAAGTGGTTCTCTTCGTCCCTCGCCCTTGGTACTGATGTTGTCGCCAACATAGCTGACGAAATGTTCTCTGACAAACCTTCTACCGTGATCACACAAGATGCCACCACCCATCTTACTCATCATGGTGGTATGTAATCACCTCAATTTTGATCATCCTAATGGTTCATAAATACTCAAGTCCCAAATACATACTGGTCCAATATGCTTTGCCTTTCTATAGCACTTGCAATTGTAATTCCAGATAACCATGTGACTAGTCATCATTCTACCTTGAGCTTCCCATTCTTTTGAATTCTGTACGAAAACTCTCTCATTAATTGTGAAGTTTCATGTAAATGACTATGTGTTGTATCCGATTTTACCCTTGCACTTGGCTTCATATGTGTTCTCGCCAGCCACCTTCCTTGAGAAAATTCATTCTGGTATCAGACGCGAGATTCATTCTTCAACACTCCGAACCCTTATGACATCCCAGTTTAGGCATTAATTGTTTGCCTACTCAAATGAAGCTATTCGTATCTGCTTAAGTCACTCTCCTCATGATTCCTGTATTTTCAAAATGCGAGAGGTGCTTATATGTTTCATTCGTGAGATAACCCAAATGAATACCCCTTGTAGAATTCCATCGATGTCGAGTTACCCTTTATCCTTTTTGTAAGTACGATGAAGATCCTGAAGAAAGAATGACAACTTTGTCATGACACCTTGATGTAGAGAAATGAAGACATCATGCCATGGACCGACTTCTTCGAGAATGGCAACTAAGATCGAGAAGATTTGTAACTACACTTTTCCCCTTTATTCGGCCTCTTAAATCTCGGGACGAGATTTTCTTTGAGTGGAGGAGAATTGTAACACCACGACCCTAATAATGCCATTAAGTTAATAAACCTTGCATATCATCATGATTGATCTAAATTAAAATTGAATTAGGAAATAATTCAACACCCAAGAACTATTTAAAATAAAAGACCAGAATGTTTTTTCAAAATTGTGGAAAACAAAATGTCCACATCATTTCTTTAAATCATCGAGTATTTATAAAAAAAATATAAACTCCATTGGATGAATAGATGTAACCCTAGAAATAATAAAACAAAATTGACACTATTAAAATGGAACACTGAAATCCATATATAAATATTTACCTTCCTAAAAGTATGAAACTTGGTATGTGGCCTTGAAATGTTTCTGGTTGACTACACAAAAATTTGTACCAAGTTTGGACTTCATTTGATTCATTAACTAAATAGAAAACAGAGGCAGAAAATAGAAAGCAGAAGAAGAAAAGATAAAAGAAACAAAACAAAAGGCCCAAGTGGGGCTGGAAGGCCCAATTGAAACTTGTTGTTTTCAACCTGTAGCAGGAAGGTGCGTGGAGCACATCCACAGTTCCACACACACTAAGGTGGCGTTTGGTTCAGAGGCTATCCACCATAGGGATAGGGATAGCCAATTTTTCAAGGGATGCCACTCGTTTGGTTTACCAGCCAGGAAGGATGGGGATAGCCAGATACCAGCGAATATTCCTCCCAAACATGGTTGATGAGAGTCGCGAGATTTTGGCGGACGAGGGCAGCCACCGCGCGCTTGCGTGAAACATTTTTCTTTTGTCTATCCCCTCCTCCACGAGCGTCCTCTGTCGCGTGCCCATGGCAATCGGCCGGCGGTGCCCTCGGATGCCTCCGCCATTGGAGCAGCACCACCCACGATCGCGCTCTTCTTGGCCCTCGGCCATGGCCTTGCTCCTCAGGACGAGGCGAGCCACGGCCCCATCCTTTCCAGGTGACGCCCTTCTCGCTGCATGGTGACCGACAGCGGCGGCAGCGCACACCAAACAACGGCGGTAGTGCACACCACAGACTGCTTGGCGCTCGGCCATGGCTTCTCCCTCCATCAATACCCCTCTTTCTCCTTGCCTCCCTCCCCCTCTCTCTCTCTCCTGGCGGAGTGTTGTGACCATGGCTTGTTGGGAACAGGGCCCGGTAGTGGGGAACGAGAATTACCAGAGATGTTCTAGCGAACAAGAATCACGAGGGAGAAGACTTTCGTGGTGAGGAACAAGAAGATCTCTGGTGGTGGGGAACGATAGCTTGCCTATCTATTCTCTCTCTCTGTATGTGACATTTTTTACCTCTAGTTTTCTCTGCAGATTGCACATATGAACACTACTGGTAACATTGAGCCATTGATAAGAAGTAGCAGAATATTTGGTTCATAGCGTCTAGTTTTAATTTTGCGTTCTAGATGAACAATATAAGGAAAAAAACTAATGACCATAGCCACCTTTCATCCTTCCTACCAAACAATAAAAAGTGGTTATCCATCTCATCTAATCCTTCGCAACAAAACAACATAAACTGACCATCCCCAATCAAATAGTTAAGGATATCCTCAGTCAAGTCAACCTCGCCTGTGAACCAAACGCCCCCTAACTTAGCGTCGGCATCCCCCTCCCATGTGAACCCCACTTCCAACCATCCCCCCTCTCTCAAATTGCTCGCGCCCGAGCTCGGCCGTCTCCGTGCCTTGGTCATTGCCGCGGCCACCGTCAACCCCAGCCCACGAGGAGTTGTCTGGGAGAGCCACGACCATCGTCTTTATCATCTTCACCACTGGATCTAGGCGGGGAACCCCCATCTACGATGTGCGCATTGTCTTCCTCGTCTGCAACCACCGGAGCTTCGCAGAGCAATTCGGTGCTTCTGCTCTTCAAAGCCATTCGCTGAGCAATCCATGTCCTCCGATGTGAGCCCCTCTTTCAATCGCCTCCTCCTTTCCCCTAGTTCCTATAGCCATATGCCCCGCCACGTGCTTCGGCCGACCATCCCGCCCCTGCTCGCGAGGTCATGCGCCTGCCTCGCCCAGCCACCCCTGCCCGCGCACGACGGCACCACGTGTTGCCCACCTCTACTAACCGGCTCGCCCCTGCTGCTTTGCTGCGGCCTGTTGCTGCTTTGCTGCTACCGCTATTAGCTCTGCTACTTGCTGCTGCTGCCGCTACCACTGCTACCCGCTATCGTCTGCTGCTGCTACTGTTGATGCCCTGTCGCTGCTCTTGCCATTGGGCTGCCGCTCCTGTGGTGCCGCTGCTTATTGTTGCTTCTGCTGTTGTGTGTCGCTAGCTGCTGCTTGCGTCTGGTGCTCGCTAACTACTACTGCTCCTCGTTGCTTAGTTGCTGCTGCTATACGCTGATGCTGACCATGGCCATGGCCATGTGAGCTATGAGTGTGTGAGTGCGTACGGCCCTATTACCTAAGTTTTAATTAGGTTTAGTTTAGGATTACTTTAGTGCTAGATTAAGTTAATAGTAAATGACACGTGGGACCCCTCTAACTAGATTAAAATAAAATCATTCGAAAATTATTAAAACACCCACATGTGGCCCCCTACACTATTTACTTGAGCAGACAAATTGACTTGGTCAACTCAAATTATTATAATTCCAGAAAATAGAAAATCATTTAAACTTTAAAAATTGATAGAAAATAAACCATTAGTCAGATGAAAATAATTTATACATGAAAGTTGCTCAAAAAAATATGACGGTTTTGAATATACCATCCGTTCATCTGTCACGTGCCTCTAACATAGCGAACATGGATCCGTCCCCTCTGATTAATCTGTCCGAAAAATGCCAAACACATGCATGTTTTCCTTCTTCGACTGTATCGCTTATCATGGCGTTAGGCCACCCCTAGCTCTGCATATTGTCATGTCATGCATCGTGATGCATCTGTTTGCTTTATATTTATTGTTTCTTCCCCCTCTTCTCTCCGGTATATCACGGGTATATATTATATACATATTATACATGATACAATATTGTGACTAAAGTCGGATCGGCTCGTAGAGTACCCGTGAATGATTCACGGACTGGGGGATGGAAGGTGATGTTTCTCGACGGCCCTCTAAGTGGATCTTTGTGGCGAAGCGACAGGGCGGGTTGAGACACCTAGGTGAGCGCTGGGCCTGGTCCCTAGTCATTGTCCATGGTTATTTCAAAATAACACACTTAACGAAATTGGATATTTGATCTGAGTTGGTCGTTGGCCTATACACACAAACCACCATGCGTGAATAGTTATGGGCACTCGGTGTCGTATGTATCAGCCGAAACTTTCCAGATGTCAGCGACTTAGCGACGCGTGCAGGGTGGACTGGTTAAGCCTGCGCTTGTATAAGGGGGCTAGGTCTGTTCACCGGCCGCATTCGCAACATGTAGGAGTGCAAAGGGCGATGGGCCCAAGACCCCTGCACATTTAGGATGTAGACCGACATGCTGGCCTCTCTGTTGAGCCTAGGTAGGGCTACGACGTGTTTATCTTCCGAGGCCGGGCATGACCTAGGAAAGTGTGTCCAGCCAGAGTGATCGAGCGCATTGGGCAATTTGGTGCGCCCCTGCAGGGAAGTTGATCTATTCGAATAGCCGTGTCCATAGTAACAGGACGACTTGGAGTTGTATTCCGACCTTTTACAACTAGAACCAGATACTTAATAAAACACACCTAGATGAGTTCCAGATACAACCCGGTGATCTCTCTCTCACAGGGTGATGAGGAGAAGATTGTTGTGTAGGATTATGCTATACGATGAGTCGATGACACTTGTTAATATACCAGCTACTGTCTTCTACTGTTTCAAGATGGAGGCTACCAAAAACGTAGTCTTCGATAGGACTAGCATCTCCCCCTCTTATTCCAGCATTCTACAGTTTAGTCCATGGATACTACCCCTTTTATTGATACCAATGCATATGTAGTGTAGATATGATGTAAGTCTTGCGATTACTTTGGATGAGTAATCACGCTTGTTTTGCTACCTCTTTTCCCTCTTTATACCCAGTTGTTGCGATCAGTTAACAGAGCTCCGGTGCTAGCTGCCACTGACGATGACTACTGCTACCCCGAGGGTGCCTCCTACTACGTGCAGGCTATAGTGTCTAGGGTTGTGTTGTGATATCTTCCCGCGAGTCCCTGATTTTGATCATACACATTTGCATGTATGACTAGTGTACGATTGAATCGGGGGCGTCACACCGATGATGCGTGAGTAGTTTACCACAGACCTACGGGTTCGTAGCTAGTAGCTAGATGGCTGCTTCTCTTTTTTTCATCTTTAATAAAATTTTCTCCTCAATGTTCTTGGAGATTTATTTCATGTAATGACTTTTTGCGGTGTGTATGTTGGGATTCGATGAATTGTGGGTTTGTGATCAGTTCTATCCATGAATATTATTTGAGTCTTTGTTGAACGCTTTTATGCATGATTGTTATAGCCTCGTATTTCTTCTCCGAATTATTGGTTTGGTTTGGCCAACTATATTGATTTTTCTGGCCATGGGAAGAGGTGCTTTGTGATGGGTTCGATCTTGCAGTGCTCAATCTCAGCGACAGAAAGAGACATGACACGCATGTATCATTGCTATTTAGGGTAACAAGATGGGGTTGATTCATACGCGAGTTTATCTTGTTTACATCATGTCATCGTTCTTATTGCATTACTCCATTTTCCATGAACTTAATACACTAGATGCAGGTTGTATAGCGGTCGACGTATGGAGTAATAGTAGTAGATGCAGGCAAGAGTCAGCCTACTAATCTTGTTTGTGATGCATATATACATGATCATTGCCTTGGATATTATCATGATTATTCGCTTTTCTATCAATTGCCCAACAGTAATTTGCTTACCCACCGTATGTTATTTTCTTGAGAGAAGCCTCTAGTGAAAACTACGGCCCTCGGGTCTATTTCCTATCATATTAATTCTAAAAATACATTGTTGCACTTTTTCTTTATTTATTTTTCTAGTAGAATGCCCATGCGTTGCTACGGGCTACAGTGTATATAAATGAATTAAGCAAATGACTAAAGTCATTTTCAAGGTAGAAGCTCATTTCTCCTAATATATTCGAGCATGTTTAGGCATGAAGCGGGCACCCAACAGGTTTTTCAAAATTAAACCTCCTAGACAGTTCAGGCTTCCCAAATCCAACCCATATTTGGAGGGAGAAATGTGCTTATCCGGACTACCTGTTTTGTTATTTCCAACACGTGATCTCAACACAAAAACTCTACCCCACGATGTACCCTTCCTTTTTCCTGTCGGACCCTTCCTTCTCGCTCGATTTTCTGTAGTGGCAGGATATTTCTCGCTAGAGCCCTCTACATTAAAATTAGATGTACCCCATCCACACCTTCGCCATGGTGCCCTGATTCACATCATACTTCCCCATGAACCACCAAGGAGGACTCCCCCGCCAACTACGTCGCTCTCAGCCACGATCGTCCACCACCATCAAGTGGAAGGAGGTGCCTCCCCCCATTCCAGATAACATTTAATCTACTTAACACAGCATGGGAAACACCAATCAAAAATGGCAAACAATCTACCAACCAAAAATAACAACAATCACTATAGAAAAGGGTGTGTGTGGGCAGGTTCAAAAATCTGTCTGTGAATCTGTTCTTAACAGCAGAATAAGACATCAGAAAAATATGCTTCTCAACAGATAATTAACGGTGAAGTTAACCTAATCGTCAAGAATGATCAGAAAAAAATATTGATGCTAAAAGAGATTTCCACTTCTATATTGTGTCCTCCAGTTCAAACACGCTCAGACAATAAACTAACTTTCTTGACCAACAATACAATGACATTTAGGACAAGTAAAAGTAGGCACAAGGATAAAAAATTATCATACCAAGAAATCATTTCCCCCAAAACAATTTAGAGTGTATCTTCATAACCTGAATTGCAATTTTGCACAACTTCCTATCAACCTGAACCAAATGCTCATGTTGATAAATATTACAAAGAGAGTGATTTCACCAAGCCTCATAGGGTGAAACATGAAAAGAGAAGACCACCAGAAGCAAGGAGAAAGAGGAATCTATTGCTCGTCCTAGGTCTGCACACCCTGTCGCGAGCTGTCAAGAGCCCCCTCCACTGGGTTTCTCACAAGATCCCACAACAATGTCGGTGCCATAACATGTCTGTGAAACAACGTGATGAAAAAAATAACTCTTGGAAAGGGAGATCTATAAAATACTTGAGCAGTACTAATAGAACACATTAAGAAATAAGAAAGACAACATTGTCATTTCCATCCACCAATATGTGCATCAAAGGGACATAACTAAGACACTTAAATCATTAAGCTGAGCTTTGCGACCTTCATCATACTTTTCAATTGTTTCAGTAGAAGCAAGCAACCAGAAAGAGAAAGTAAAGAGTTTAGCCTAATCCCATTGCTCGTTAAATCTTATTGAGCTACATAATTCAATCATGCTTCACGGCTATTTTTGCATGTACATGTACATAAACACCATGACCATCACAGGCTAGTTATATCCAGAATCCAAATCCGCAAAAAAAAATCCAGAATCCAAATTTGTTATATTTGAAAACATTCACTAAAAGAATATGGCAGAAAATAAGGTCATATATCATGTATGGCATGTTGATCCAAGATTAGAATCCCCAATCCATGTATAGGGAAACTCCTTTTCTTCTACAACTAATCAATAGTCATTAATTTGTGAAACCAATGGATACATGTTTTTAGCAGCATGATATGATACTCAATTCCAGAAAACAAATCATGGAGCTTTGTTCACTCGACAATAAAATAACTGCCCCGTGATCTTAACCAAGCTAAATGTCTCCTTGTCTTCCCTATAGAAATTAGAATAGATCCATCACAGTATGGTACACAACATATAATTGGGAGGTAATAAGAACAGGTTGCTGGAATAACCCTTCCAAGCAAGTGAACCATATACCAAGTCAAGAGAATATCAAATTCGAATACTCTGGTTATCCAAGCCTCGTGATAAAATAATCGAATAAATCAGCCGAAAACCCTCCATGCAGGTCCATTCTTATAGAGAAATCTTAGAGAATGATACATTTCAGCTACAAACCTATCAATATATAAACCAATTACATATGTACAGGGGAGACTCATGTCAAACCTGCAACTGTAGAAGCATTTCAATACCATCAATATGTGCCAACTACTAAAATTGGTGATAGATATTAGTTTCGGCATTAGGTGTACAAAATGGTACATCCAAATCAGTGGAAGGTAGCAACATATATAGCATGGATTTTATATAAAGATATGGAGGCACCATATTTTCTTGACTCCTGATGTAACAAAAAAAAATTCACCTCAAAATAAGTAAGATGCGTATTCTCTTGAAAGATGAACTGACCAAGTGCAAGCTAAGGGCTAAAAATTCAAGCTTTACATCTTCTATAAGATTAATGCAGAAATAGCTATTGTGTGCAATAGAGTGAAGTACTTTATGAAGAAGTCAATACAAGTGTCTTAGATTTAACTATCTATACAAATTCGGTTTACATAGCCATATAGGCAATTAAGCAAAGAGGAAACATTAGCATGGATAAATAAAAAATCCCGATTGTTCACTTGCATCAGCAAAATAACAATTTAAGTGTGTACGGCAGGAGAAAACACCTTTTTCTCTATACAGTCACAAAGTTTCTATCTTATAAATCCAAGTTCATGCAAGTGCACAAAAATTTGAAATATACTGTACCACACTCATTTAGCTATCCAACTGTGGTACATCGGCTGACATGTAAGATGTCACCCCAATCAATCATTCAATGAAATACAATAGTCCTGATTGCCATTGTATAATCTGCATAAAGTAGAAGCAGTGATATGAAGAAATCTCGTGAAACAGAAACCTGATTGCCATTGTATCTCATGAAAATATAATTGTGATGAAAACAAATATTTGCGATCATTGTACCTGCCTCTCAAAAAAATATGACGTTCTAATGAAGACAAAAGAAAGATGATATGCATACCCCCATAGAGGAAAATCGTCTTGATTGTAGAAAAATAGGGGGGCAACGTATTCAACAAATTAATACAGTACGAATTAAGCCTACAAGATGAACTGAGTCTGGATCCACCATTACCGAGAGATGCATCCATCCCCATGACCCAGGTCATAGACGAGTACTTCTCTCCTTCCGCTCCTCTTTGGCCTGGATCCAAGCCGCCGAAAATGGATCCTGCCAAGGCGGTGGCGTTTACCTGGATGGACCCGAGTTACGGTGTCCTGCACTATGAGTCAGGAGTCTATAGGAAGTGGCATCGGGGGCACCGCAGGAATGCAATCCTCATCTCCAGATCATCACATCCTCGGCATCCTCAATGCGTGGAGAGGCGGCACCATCGGGCATGTATGAGCTGGTGGCGAGTAGGGAGTGAGGGAGTCCTGGATTAGGGGGTCCTCGGGTGTCCGGACTAGTTGATATGGGCCAGACTGATGGGCGGTGAAGATAAAAGCAGAAGACTTTCCCCCGTGTCCGGGTAGGACTCCTATATGCGTGGAAGGCAAGTTTGGTGTCCGGATATGTAATTTCCTCCCCCCACAAACCGACTATGTACAACCCTAGACCCCTCCGGTGTGTATATAAACCGGAGGGTTTAGTCCGTAGAGGCTATCAGAATTCTCATAGGCTAGACAGCTAGGGTTTAGCCATTATGATCTCGAGGTAGATCAACTCTTTTAACCCCTATACTCATCGAATATAATCAAGCAGGACGTAGGGTTTTACCTCCTTTAAGAGGGCCTGAACCTGGGTAAACCTTGTGTCCCCATCATCCTTTGCTACCATTGAACCTCAGACGCACAGTTCTGGACCCCCTACCCGAGATATGCCGGTGTTGACACCAACATTGGTGCTTTCATTGAGATTTCCATTATGTCGTCAGTAGAAGGATCGATGGCTCGCCTTGTCATCAACAACGACATCACCTATGGAAGGAGCCTGACTTCGGGACAGGTCCTCCAACTCGGCGGTTTTAGCATGGGCACGCACGCGGCCGTCAAGCCGATGGCACCCCCGAAACATCACCTCCACATCGATCTCGAACACTCCGAAAGATGGATCTGGTGGACATCTCGTCCTTAAACGAGCTGCTAGATCGCATTGCCGCCCTGGGGCTAGCAACAGATTATGATCGGATCAGGCTCAAACCCGATCAGAGGGAAATCAATTCCCCGCCGATCACCCATCTGGTAGCGATCGTCGAGGAACGAGCCAAAAACATCTCTTTCCCTAAGTTAAAGACCAGCTATGTTCGGATATCCGAGTCTCTCTAGCCGGACACCCTCCCTCGGGATGAGACTCCACGTCCTCCGAGCTCAGGGTCGGACATAGGGCCTGGAAAGCATTTGGATCTTCCCGGATCTGAACTGGAGACCTCGGAGATTTTTCAAGCTCCGGATTCAATCTCGGGTCGGGATATGGGTTTTAGCCCACCCACCCACCACAATCAATACTCTCCAAGTAATTCAGGCCCTCCAAACATATGGGACCTAATGTATGTATGACAGCAACCTCAAGAAACGGTCCATCACTTCTGGGCTAGATTCCTCCTTGTTAAAAACAAGATTAAAGATTGCCGCGATAATGATGCAGTTTCGGTTTTCCATCAGAATTGTACGGACGAGGGAATTCTGAATGCCCTTAGCCGCCGTCCCATACAGAATTTTATGGAATTATCACACTTAGTACAGAAGTACCGCGCAATGGTAAGCACATGGAAGGCCTAGAAAGCCCGGTTGAAACCCTCTACCTTTAAGCAGTCCACTATCCGGGCAAAAAGGATACACCCTTACAAGGCATCTGATCACATGCCCGTCAGCAAGAAAAATAAACCCTTCATGGGATACAGGTATGTTCTCGATGAATTCCTTGACAAGCCCTGTCTGGTACATGCGACTCCAAGCACTGAACCAACTTAGAACCTTCGAGCATGTTGGGTACTCTGTCAAGTGGCTGAAAGCGGGGAGGCTATCCTCACCACCACTACTCCAGAGAAGCACTCTCTGGAAGATGACGATCTTAACGTATTTATGGTCTTTGAGACCTTCTCTTCAAATAATCAGTGCAAAAGGGCACAACACGGCCTCGCCGAAATTAACCAAGTAACTGCAATGAGCCCATGGAACGACACAGCAATAACCTTCACTGCTGACAACGAACCAAGGGGCGATCAGTCCGAGCACCCGCCGCCCTGGTCTTAAACCCAATTGTGGATGGCTTCCGACTTACCAAAGTGCTCATGGACAGCGACAGTGAACTTAACCTCATCTATGCGGATACGCTCGACAAAATGCATATTGATAGAGCACGCATAGAGCAAAGCAACACCACCTTTCGAGGAATCATTCCCAGTCGAGAAGCACGATGTTCAAGGAAAATCAAACTTGATGTAGTATTCGGCACGCCTGAGAATTACAGGTCCGAAGAGTTGCTCTTCCATGTGCCCCCCTTCAATAGCAGATATCATGCCCTTTTGGGCGGGACGCCTTTTCACGCTTTCAAGCCCAGGCCCCATTACGGGTACATCAAGCTTAAGATTCTGGGGCCCAATGGGTTAATCACAATCACAAGTGATCCCGATATAGCACTCTGTGCCGAAAACAAAATTGCATCTTTGGCCCTGGAGGCATTATTCGAAGCCCTTGCAGCCGAAGAACTAACCACCCTACGATCCACGGTGGACAAGGAAGATGTGATTCTCGATAAGAGACCCAAATCCACCTCTTTCAAACCAGAAGATGAAATAGTTAAATTTCAAGTGCACCCGACGGATCCTAACAAAACAGCTTCCATTGGAGCACAACTGGATCCAACGGTCGATGCCGCCCTATGAGCGTTCCAGCATGAAAATTGGGACATCTTCTCCTAGCACCCTTCAGACCTGCCTGGGATCCCATGCATACTGGTCGAACACAGCCTCAACATAATCAAAGGGTTCCAACCAGTCAAACAAATGTTGTGGCGATTCTCCGAACCCAAACGACAAGCTATGGGGGAGGAGCTAGCCAAACTACACGAAGCCGGGTTCATTAGAGAAATCAAGCACTCGGATTGGCTAGCCAACTTGGTCATGGTGCCGAAAAGGATAAGTTTTGGCGCCTTTGTGTCGATTTTAAAGACCTCAATAAGGCCTGCTCCAAAGACCCTTTCCCATTACCCCGCATTGACCAGATTATTGACGCAACCGTGGGACACGACTCATTGTGTTTCCTTGACGCTTAATCCGGATACCATCAAATTAAGATGAAGGAGTCCGACCAGGCCGCAACGACATTCATTACCCTATACGGGCCTTTATGTTTCAACACTATGTCTTTCGGGCTCAAAAACGCTGGTGCCACTTACCAACGCATGATTCAAACATGTTCGGAAAAACAAATCATCAAGACAGTGGAAGCATATGTGGATGACGTGGTCATTAAGACTAAACACGTCGAATCATTGGTGGATGATCTCTGCCTCACATTTGACAACCTCCGAACATATGACATACGGCTTAATTCGGAAAAATGTGTTTTCAGCGTTCCAGCCGGAAAACTGCTAGGGTTCATTGTCTTAAATAGAGGAATTGAAGCGAACCCAGCCAAAATCTGAGCCTTGTTACAATTGGCCATACCAACAGACTTAAAGCAGGTCCAAAAACTAGCAGGGTGTGTAGCAGCTTTGAGCCGCTTCATCTCCAGATTAGGAGAAGAGGCATTACCACTCTATTGACTGCTCCGACACACCGACCATTTCGAATGGACGGATGCGGCTACATCCGGATTGGAAGAAATAAAACCTTATTAGCAGGCAACCCAATCCTAGTTTCCCCAAGTGTTGGCGAGCCTATGTTGCTTTATATATCCGCGACTCACCATGTAGTGAGCGTTGTACTCGTCGTCGAGTGAGAGGAAGAGGGACACAAATTCCCCATCCAGAAACCAGTATACTATGTATCGACGGTCCTTACACCATGCAAATCCCGACACTCTCACTATGAAAAGATAGCTTACATGGTCTTTATGGCATCTCGAAAGCTTCGGCACTATTTTCAAGAGTGTTCGATCACGGTGGCATCCGAAGTACCACTCAATGACATTATAAATAATCAGGATACCACTGGCCGCATAGCCAAATGGGCCATCGAGCTCTTACCATTTGAAATAACATACAAGCCGCGTCGAGCTATTAAATCTCAGGTGTTGGCCGACTTCGTCGCCGAGTGGACGGAAGCTGAGCTCCCTAAAGAATACAGTTCATACTCCAACTAGATCATGTACTTTGACAGCTCGAAAATGCTAGCCGGACTGGGGCTGGTGTCATCTTGACATCCCCCACGGGGGACACAGTCCGCTATGTGCTGCAAATCATGTATACTGACTCCAATAATGTAGCCGAATACGAGGCACTTCTACATGGTCTCCGATGGCTATATCCATGGGCATACAATGCCTAGAGGTGCGTGGCGATTCAAACCTCACGATATCCCAAATAAATGGAGAGTTCGATGCAAAAGATCCAAAAATGGTGGCATACCGAAACACCGTATTAAAAATATCGGCTCGGTTTGAGGGGCTCGAGTTTCATCACGTCGCTCGAGACAGTAACCAGGCAACGGACATCCTTGCTTGAATAGGCGCCAAACGTGATCCCATCCCACCTAACACCTTTGTGGAAAGGCTTCTTAAGCCATCCGTGGTGTGTCAAGACGAGAGCGGAAATACCAGTCCGGACCTAATCATACCCCCAACAGCCGAACACAATACAGATATCACCGGGGGTTCGGATACCGCAATAACACCCTCTGCTCATGAAATCATGGTTGTTATTGCTCCATGGACCGAACCCCTCCTGGCCTACCTTAATAGGCAGGAGCTTCCTGATGATCAAAATGAGGCCCATCGCATAGTCCGACGTTCTAAAGCCTACAAGGTCCACGAAGGTGAACTATACAAGAAAAAGCACTACTGGAGTCCTTAAAAGGTGCATCTCCGAAGAGGAGGGATGGCAACTCTTGGCTGAAATACATGCTGGTCAAGGCGGCCATCACACCGCAGCTCGGGCCCTCGTAAGCAAGCCTTCCGTATAGGTTTCTTTTGGCCAAGTACCCAAGCAGACGCCGAAGCCCTTGTGCAACACTGCATGGGATGTCAGCTTTTCGCCAATCAAAGTCATATGCCTCCCACTGCCT
The DNA here is from genome assembly GCF_018294505.1 of Triticum aestivum. NCBI lineage: Eukaryota > Viridiplantae > Streptophyta > Magnoliopsida > Poales > Poaceae > Triticum > Triticum aestivum. The sequence goes on from NC_057812.1 coordinate 288,394,999, forward strand.
TAAGAACAATCCCCATCACTTGGCCTTTCGCGGCCTGGGAGCTAGACATGGTTGGACCCCTTAAAGGGGGAAGCCACAAGAAGTAATATCTATTGGTTATGGTGGATAAATTCACTAAGTGGATAGAGGCCAAACCAGTAAAATCGGCTGAAGCAGGGCCAGTGATCGACTTTATATCTGGCATGGTACACCGTTATGGCGTCCCGCACAACATCATCACAGATAACGTCTCTTATTTTACAACCAATGAGGTGAAGAACTGGTGCGCTAACTTCGGCATTAAGCTTGACTACGCATCCGTCTAACACCCTCAAACAAACAGTCAGGTTGAATGGCAACGGCCTAATAATGAGTGGCATTAAACCCATACTAGTGCGCTCCCTACGGGAGTCAGATAAGCATTGGGTGGAGGAACTCGATTCCGTACTCTGGGGGCTGCGGACTACGCCTAATCAAATGACCAGATACACAACCTTTTTCATGGAGTACGACGCATAAGTTGTCTTGCCCTGTGACATTATTCATGACTCAACTCGCGTGCGCATGTACGAAGAGAGAGAAGCCGAGCTCGATCGGCAGGACAACCTCGACGGCCTTGAAGAGGAGCATGCTATTGCACAAGCCTGTTCCGCATTTTATCAGCAATAGGCTAGGTGATACCAAAGCAAAGAAGTGCGGGCCAAGACTTATAACGTGGGCAAACTCATTTTGCGTCTCCCAGAGGAGAAGAAGAAGGATAAGCTCAAACCAAAATGGGAGGGCCCCTTCATCATAGATGAAGTTCTCACAGGAGGAACCTATCGCCTTTGTAATGCATCAGATAATCGTCTTGAGCCGAATCCTTGGAGTGCTTCCCGGCTCCAATGATTCTACGGATAGTTCGGACGCATCCTTTCTGTTTTCAATTCCATTTTCCCCTTTCTTCCTTTTTCCCAGGGTATATTCGGATCTGCCGAACTATTAGGGGTACACATCTTTAAATGTATACACCCCACTATGACTGGGGGCTTCCTTGACGAAGCTTATTACTAAAAGCTTATGGCTTACATTGTCTATGTCATTTGTTATACACACTTTTTTCCATTATATGCACCTCTATGGCTTAAGTTTTGGCCAAGCTGGGTTTCCTTGCTCCTTGCTACCTCTTGAGCTTGCGTTGGTTTTTCCCTTGAAGTGGAAAGGGTGATGCAGCAAAGGAGCGTAAGTATTTCCCTCAGTTTTTAGAACCAAGGTATCAATCTAGTAGGAGACTACGCAACAAGCCACCTAATACCTGCACAAACAAACACCAACTTGCAACCAATGCGACAAAGGGGTTGTCAATCCCTTCATGGTTATTCGCAAAGTGAGATCTGATAGAGATGGATAAACGATAAAGTAATATTTTTGGTATTTTTGGTTTATGGAACGGAAAGTAAAGATTGCAAAGTAAAAGAACGGGGACATAAATTGGAAAGTTGACGGGAAACTAATATGATGTAAAATAGACCCGAGGGCCATAGGTTTCACTAGAGGACTCTCTCAAGATAGAAATTATTACGGTGGGTGAACAAATTACCGCCGAGCAATTGATAGAAAAGTGCAAAGTTATGACGATATCTAAGGCAATGATTATGAATATAGGCATCACGTCCGTGTCAAGTAGACCGAAACGATTATGCATCTACTACTATTACTCCACACATCGACCGACTCCTACCTGCATCTAGAGTATTAAGTTCATAAGAACAGAGTAATGCATTAAATAAGATGACATGATGTAGTGGGATTAACTCAAGCAATGTGATGAAAACCCCATCTTGTTATCCTCGATGGCAACAATACAATACGTGTCGGTTCCCCTTCTGTCAGTAGGATCGAGCACCGCAAGATTGAACCCAAAGCTAAGCACTTCTCCCATTGCAAGAAAAACCAATCTAGTTGGCAAAACCAAATCGATAATTCAAAGAGACTTTAAAGATATCAAATCATGCATACAAGAATTCAGAGGAGATTCAAATAACATTTATAGATAAGCTGATCATAAATCCATAATTCATTGAATCTCGGCAAACACACCGCAAAAGAGTATTACATCGAATAGATCTCTAAGAACATCGAGGAGAACATGGTATAGAGAATCAAAGAGAGAGAAGAAGCCATCTAGCTACTAGCTATGGACCCATAGGTCTGAAGTAAACTACTCACACTTCATCGGAGAGGCAATGGTTTTGATGTAGAAGCCCTCTGTGATCGATTCCCCCTCCGACAGGACGCTAGAAAAGGCCCCAAGATGGGATCTCACGCGTACAGAAGGTTGCAGCGGTGGAAAAGTGGTTTCTGTTGGAAATATGCCCTAGAGGCAATAATAAATTGGTTATTATTATATTTCCTTGTTCATGATAATCATTTATTATCCATGCTAGAATTGTATTGATAGGAAACTCAGATACATGTGTGGATACATAGACAACACCATGTCCCTAGTAAGCCTCTAGTTGACTAGCTCGTTGATCAATAGATGGTTATGGTTTCCTGACCATGGACATTGGATGTCGTTGATAACGGGACCACATCATGAGGAGAATGATTGGATGGACAATACCCAATCCTAAGCCTAGCACAAGATTGTGTAGTTCGCATGCTAAAGCTTTTCTAATGTCAAGTATCATTTACTTAGACCATGAGATTGTGCAACTCCCGGATATCGTAGGAATGCTTTGGGTGTACAAAACGTCACAACGTAACTGGGTGGCTATAAAGGTGAACTACGGGTATCTCCGAAAGTGTCTGTTGGGTTGGCATGAATCGAGACTGGGATTTGTCACTCCATGTAACGGAGAGGTATCTCTGGGCCCACTCGGTAGGACATCATCATAATGTGCACAATGTGACCAAGGAGTTGATCACGGGATGATGTGTTACGGAACGAGTAAAGAGACTTGCCGGTAACGAGATTGAACAAGGTATCGGGATACCGACGATCGAATCTTGGGCATGTATCATATCAGTAGACAAAGGGAATTGTATACAGGATTGATTGAATCCTTGACAACGTGGTTCATCTGATGAGATCATCGTGGAACATGTGGGAGCCAACATGGGGATCCAGATCCCGCTGTTGGTTATTGACCAGAGAGATGTCTCGGTCATGTCTGCATGATTCCCGAACCCGTAGGGTCTACACACTTAAGGTTCGATGACACTAGGGTTATAGGGACAGTATGTATGCGGTTACTGAATGTTGTTAAGAGTCCCGGATGAGACCCCAGACGTCACGAGGAGTTCCGGAATGGTGCGGAGGTAAAGATTGATATATAGGAAGTGTGGATTTGGCCACCGGAAGTGTTCCGGGCATCACCGGTAATGTACCAGGACCACCGGAAGGGTTCCGGGGGTCCACCGGGAGGTGCCACCAGCCTCGGAGGCTTTCGTGAGCCAAGAGTGGGAAGGGACCAGCCCCTAGGTGGGCTGGGGCGCCTCCCACCAAGGCCCAAGGCGCCCTCAAGAGGAGAGGGGGCAAACCCTAGGGGCAGATGGGCCCTAAGGCCCATCCTAGGTGCGCCCCCTCTCTCTCCCCCTTGGCCGCCACCCAGATGGGATCTGGGGGCTTCCACTACCCCTAGGGAGGGAACCCTAGGTGGGGGCGCAGCCCCTCCCCTCCCCCTATATATAGTGGAGGTTTTGGGGCTGCCCAACACACGAGTCTCTTTCTCCCAAGGCGCAGCCCTACCTCTCTCCCTCCTCGTCTCTCGTAGTGCTTGGCGAAGCCCTGCAGGAGTACTGCGCTCCTCCACCACCATCACGCCATCATGCTGCTGCTGGACGGAGTCTTCCCCAATCTCTCCCTCTCTCCTTGCTGGATCAAGGCATGGGAGACGTCACCGGGCTGTACGTGTGTTGATCGCAGAGGCGCCATGATTCGGCGCTTAGATCGGAATCGACCGCGATCTGAATCGCCACGAGTACGACTACCTCATCCACGTTCTTGCAACGCTTCCGCTTAGAGATCTACAAGGGTATGTAGATGCACTCCTCTTCCCTTCGTTGCTAGATTACTCCTTAGATTGACCTTGGTGATGCGTAGAAAATTTTAAATTTCTGCTACGATCCCCAACAGTGGCATCATGAGCTAGGTCTATGCGTAGTTTCTATGCACGAGTAGAACACAAGTTGTTGTGGGCGTCGATTTTGTCAATTTACTTGCCGTTACTAGTCTTATCTTTTTTGGCGGCATCGTGGGATGAAGCGGCCCGGACCGACCTTACACGTACTCTTACGTGAGACAGGTTCCACCGACTGACATGCACTAGTTGCATAAGGTGGCTAGCGGGTGTCTGTCTCTCCCACTTTAGTCGGATCAGATTCGATGAAAAGGGTCCTTATGAAGGGTAAATAGAAATTGGCATATCACGTTGTGGTTTTGGCGTAGGTAAGAAACGTTCTTGCTAAGAAACCTATAGCAGGCACGTAAAATTTGCAACAACAATTAGAGGACGTCTAACTTGTTTTTGCAGCATATGCCATGTATGTGATATGGCCAAAAGGATGTGATGAATGATATATGTGATGTATGAGATTGATCATGTTCTTGTAATAGGAATCACGACTTGCATATCGATGAGTATGACAACCGGCAGGAGCCATAGGAGTTGTCTTAATTTATTTATGACCTGCGTGTCAACATAAACATCATGTAATTACTTTACTTTATTGCTAACCGTTAGCCGTAGTAGTAGAAGTAATAGTTGGCAAGACAACTTCACGAAGACACGATGATGGAGATCATGATGATGGAGATCATGGCGTCATGCTGGTGATGGTGATGATCATGGCGCCCCAAAGATGGAGATCAAAAGGAGAAAAATGATATTGGCCATATCATGTCACCATTTGATTGCATGTGATGTTTATCATGTTTTACATCTTATTTGCTTAGAACGACTGTAGCTTAAATAAGATGATCCCTCGCAATAATTTCAAGAAAGTGTTTCCCATAATTGTGCACCATTGTGAAGGTTCGTTGTTTCGAAGCACCACGTGAAGATCGGGTGTGATAGATTCTAACGTTCGAATACAACGGATGTAAGCCAGATTTACACACGCAATACACTTAGGTTGACTTGACGAGCCTAGCATGTACAGACATGGCCTCGGAACACGGAAGACCGAAAGGTCGAACATGAGTCGTATAGAAGATACGATCAACATGAAGATGTTCACTGATGATGACTAGTCTGTCTCACAGATGATCGGACATGGCCTAGTTGACTCGGATCATGTATCACTTAGATGACTAGAGGGATGTCTATCTGAGTGGGAGTTCATTATATAATTTGATTAGATGAACTTATTTATCATGAACAATAGTCTAAGTTGTCTTTGCAAAAAGGGTTGTAGATCAATAGCTCGCTTTGTAGCTCCCTGTTTCAATACGTTCCTAGAGAAAGATTAAGTTGAAAGATATTGTAAGCAATGATGCAGACTAGGTCCATTGCCTAAGGAGTGTCCTCACTGCTACACAGAAGGCTTATGTCTTTGATGCATCGCTCGGTGTGCCAACCCCTCCAACATCGTCTATGGATGTTATGAACATCTGACAGATACGTCCTGATGACTACTTGATAGTTAAGTGCACCATACTTTACGGCTTAGAATCGGGATTCCAATGACGTTCTGAACGACATAGAACATATGAGATGTTCCAAGAGCTGAAATTGGGATTTTAGGCTCATGCCCGTGTTCAGAGGTATGAGACCTCTGACAAGTTCTTTGTCTACAAGATGGAGGAGAATAGCTCAGCTAGTGAGCATGTGCTCAGAATGTCTGGGTGCTACAATCACTTGAATCAAGTGGGAGTTAAACTTCCAGATAAGATAGTGATTGATAGAGTTCTCTAGTCACTATCACTGAGCTACTAGATCTTCGAGATGAACTATGACATGCAACGGATGGAGATTATCTCAGAGCTGTTCGCGGTGCTTAAGACCGCAAAAGGTAGAAATCAAGAAGGAGCATCAAGTGTTGATGGTTTAACAAGACCACTGGTTTCAAGAAGGGCAAGGGCTAGAAGGGAAACTTTATGAATGGCAAACCAGTTGCCGCTCCAGTAAAGGAACCCAAGGTTAACGCAAACCCGAGACTAAGTGCTTCTATTGTAAGGGGAACAGTCACTGGTAGCGGTATTACCCCAAATGCATGGTAGATAAGAAGGCTGGCAACTTCAACAAAGTATATACGTGTTATTAATGTGTACCTTACTAGTACTCCTGGTAGCACCTGGGTATTGGATACCGGTTCAGTTGCTATTATTGGTGACTTGAAGTAAAAGCTAGAGACTAAACGGAGACTGGCTAAGGGTGAGGTGACGATGTATGTTGGAAGTGTTTCCAAAGTTGATGAGATCACCATCACACGCTCCATCTGCCTTCGGGATTAGTATTGAACCTAGGTAAATGCTATCAGGTGTCTACGTTGACCATGAACATGATTAGATCATGTTCATTGCAATACGGTTATTCATTTAAGTTAGAGAATAATGGTTATTCTGTTTACATGAATAATACCTTTCAAGGTCATGCACCCTATGTGAATGGTTCATTGAATCTCGGTCGTGGTAATACACATGTTCACGCCAAAAGATGTAGAGTTAATAATGATAGTACCACTTTCTTGTGGCACTGCCGCTTAGGTCATATTAGCGTAAGATGCATGAAGAAACTCCATGTCGATGGATGTTTGGAGTCACTTGATTTTGAATCGCTTGACACATGCGAGCCATGCCTCATGGGCAGGATGACTAAGACCCCGTTTTCAGGAACAATGAAACGGGGAAGTGACTTGTTCGAAATCGTACATGCTGATGTGTGTGATCCAATAAGAATTGAGGCGTGCGGTGGACATCGCTATTTTCTCCTCTTCACTGACGATTTGAGTAGATATGGGTATATTTACTTAATGAAGCACAAGTCTGAAACGTTTGAAAAGTTCAAGCAATTTCAGAGTGAAGTTAAGAACCATCATAACAAGAAGATCAAATTCCTACGATCTGATCGATGGAGAATTTCAGAGTTATGAGTTTGGCAATCACTTAACACATTGTGAAATTGTTTCACAGTTGACACCACCAGGAACACCACAGCGTAATGGCGTGCCTGGACGTCGTAATCGAACCTTATGAGATATGGTGCAATCTATGATGTCTCTTACCGATCTACCGCTATCATTTGAGGTTATGCGTTAGAGACAGCTGCATTCACTTTAGATAGGGCACCATCTAAGTCCGTTGAGACGATGTCGTATGAACATTGGTTTGGCAAGAAACCAAAGTTGTCATTTCTTAATATTTGGTGCTGCGATGCTTAAGGCTTCAGCCGAAAAAGCTCGAACTCAAAGCGGAAAAATACATCTTCATAGGATACCCAAAGGTAATAGTTGGGTATACCTTCTATCTCAGATCCGAGGGCAAAGTGTTTGTCGCTAAGAACGGGTCCTTTCTCGAGAAGGAGTTTCTCTCGTAAGAATTGAGTGGGAGGAAGATAGAACTTGATGAGGTTGTTAAACCTCTACTTCAACCGGAAAGTGGTGCAACACAGAAAGATGTTTCTGTTGTGCCTACGTCGGTTGAAGAGGAAGTTAATGATAGTGATCATGAAGCTTCGGATCAAGTTGCTACCGAACCTTGTAGGTCGACAAGGATATGTACTACTCCTGAGTGGTACGGTGATCCCGTCTTAGATATCATGTTGGACGACAATGAACCTACGAGCTATGGAGAAGCGATGGTGGGCCCATATTCCGACAAATGGTTAGAAGCCATGAAATCCGAGATAGGATCCATGTATCAGAACAAAGCATGGACTTTGGTGGACTTGCCCGTTGATCGGCAAGCCATTGAGATAAATGGATCTTTAAGAAGAAGACGGACGTGGACAGTAATGTTACCGTCTATGAAGCTCGACTTGTGGCAAAGAGTTTTTCACAAGTTCAAGGAGTTGACTACAATGAGATTTTCTCACCCGTAGCGACGTTTAAGTCCGCCGGAATCATTTTAGAATTAGCTGTATTTTTCAATTATGAAATCTGACAGATGGATGTCAAAACAAGTTTTCTTACCAGTTTTCGTAAGAAAAAGTTGTGTGTGATACAATAAAAGGTTTTGTCGATCCTAATGATGCTAAAAGGCATGCTGGCTCCAGCGATCCTTCTATGGACTAGAGCAAGCATCTCGGAGTCGGAATATATGCTTTGATGGAGTGATCAAAGCTTTTAGGTTTATACAATGTTTGCTAGAAACTTGTATTTACAAGAAAGTGAGTGGGAGCACTACAACATTTCTGATAAGTATATGTGGATGACATATTATTGATTTGAAATAATATAGAATTTCTGGAAAGCATAAACGGTTGTTTGTAGAGTGATTTTCAAAGGAAGACCTGGATAAAGCTGCTTACATATTGGGCATCAAGATCTATAGAGATAGATCAAAACGCCTAATGATACTTTCAAAGAACGCACACCTTGACATGATTTTGAAGGAGTTCAAAATAGATCAGTCAAAGAAGGGATTCTTACCTGAGTTCTAAGGTGTGAAGTTGAGTAAGACTCAAAGCTTGACCACGGCAGAAGAAAGAGGAAGGACGAAGGTCGTCCCCTATGCTTTTGTCATAGGCTCTATACGGTATGGCATGCTGAGTAGCGCACCTGATTTGTGCCTTGCCACACGTCTGGCAAGAGGGTACATAGGTGATCCAGGAGTGGATCACTAGACAGTGGTCAAAATTATCCTTAGGGGAATAAGGAAATATTTCTCGGTTATGGAGGTGATAAAGAGTTCGACATTAAGAGTTACGTCGATGCAAGCTTTAAGACCTATCTGGATGATTATGAGTAAAAAAACCAGATATGTATAATGGAGCAACCATTTGGAATAGCTCCAAGTGGAACGTGGTAGCAGCATCTACGATATGACATAAAGTTTTGCGAAGTACATGCGGTTCTGATTGTTGCAGACCCGTTGACTATAACATCTCTCACAAGCATAACATGATCAAACCCAGAACTCATTGAGTGTTGATCACATGGTAATGTGAACTAGATAGTTGACTCTAGTAAACTCTTTGGGTGTTAGTCACATGGCGATGTGACCTTGAGTGTTAATCACATAGCGATGTGAACTGGATTATTAACTCTAGTGCAAGTGGGAGACTATTGGAAATATGACCTAGAGGCAATAATAAATTAGTTATTATTATATTTCCTTGTTCATGATAATTGTTTATTATCCATGCTAGAATTGTATTGATAGGAAACTCAGATACATGTGTGGATACATAGACAACACCATGTCCCTAGTAAGCCTCTAGTTGACTAGCTCGTTGATCAATAGATGGTTACAGTTTCTTGACCATGGACATTGGATGTCATTGATAACGGGATCACATCATTAGGAGAATGATGTGATGGACAAGACCCAATCCTAAGCCTAGCACAAGATCGTGTAGTTCGTATGCTAAAGCTTTTCTAATGTCAAGTATCATTTCCTTAGACCATGAGATTGTGCAACTCCCGGATACTGTAGGAATGCTTTGGGTGTACCAAACGTCACAACGTAACTGGGTGGCTATAAAGGTGCACTACGGGTATCTCTGAAAGTGTCTGTTGGGTTGGCACTAATCAAGACTGGGATTTGTCACTCCGTGTAACAGAGAGGTATCTCTGGGCCCACTCGATAGGGCATCATCATAATGTGCACAATGTGACCAAGGAGTTGATCACGGGATGATGTGTTACGGAACGAGTAAAGAAACTTTCCGGTAATGAGATTGAACAAGGTATCGGGATACCGACGATCGAATCTCGGGCAAGTATCATACCAGTAGACAAAGGGAATTGTATACGGGATTGATTGAATCCTTGACATCGTGGTTCATCCGATGAGATCATCGTGGAACATGTGGGAGCCAACATGGGTATCCAGATCCCGCTGTTGGTTATTGACCAGAGAGATGTCTCGGTCATGTCTGCATGATTCCCGAACCCGTAGGGTCTACACACTTAAGGTTCGATGATGCTAGGGTTATAGGGAAAGTATGTATGCGGTTACTGAATGTTGTTCAGAGTCCCGGATGAGATCCCGGATGTCACGAGGAGTTCCGAAATGGCCCGGAGGTAAAGATTGAGATATAGGAAGTGTGGATTTGGCCACCGAAAGTGTTCCGGGCATCACCGATAATGCACCGGGACCACCGGAAGGGTTCCGGGGGTCCACCGGGAGGTGCCACCAGCCCCGGAGGCTTTCGTGGGCCAAGAGTGGGAAGGGACCAGCCCCTAGGTGGGCTGGGGCGCCTCCCACCAAGGCCCAAGGCGCCCTTAAGAGGAGAGGGGGCAAACCCTAGGGGCAGATGGGCCCTAAGGCCCACCCTAGGTGCGCCTTCTCTCTCTCCCCCTTGGCCGCCACCCAGATGGGATCTGGGAGCTGCCGCCACCCCTAGGGAGGGAACCCTAGGTGGGGGCGCAGCCCCTCCCCTCCTCCTATATATAGTGGAGGTTTTGGGGCTGCCCAACACACGAGTCTCTCTCTCCCAAGGCACAGCCCTACCTCTCTCCCTCCTCGTCTCTCATAGTGCTTGGCGAAGCCCTGCGGGAGTACCGCGCTCCTCCACCACCACCACGCCGTCGTGCTGCTGCTGGATGGATTCTTCCCCAACCTCTCCCTCTCTCCTTGCTGGATCAAGGCATGGGAGACGTCACCGGGTTGTACGTGTGTTGAATGCAGAGGCTCCGTGATTCGTTGCTTAGATCGGAATCAACTGTGATCTGAATCGCCACGAGTACGACTACCTCATCTGCGTTCTTGCAACGCTTCCGCTTAGCGATCTACAAGGGTATGTAGATGCACTCCTCTTCCCTTCGTTGCTAGATTACTCCATAGATTGATCTTGGTGATGCGTAGAAAATTTTAAATTTCTGCTATGATCCCCAACAGTTTCGTGGCTCTCCTAGATGTTTTTGGGGTATAAGAGTATATATAGGCGAAATAATTAGGTTAGTGGAGCTACAAGGGGCCCACAAGGTCGGGAGGCGCGCCCTCCACCCTTGTAGCCGCCTTGAGGCTCCTCTGACTTGCACTCCAAGTCTCCTAGGTGTCTTCTGGTCCAAGAAAAATCATCGCGAAAGTTTTATTCCGTTTGGACTCCGTTTGGTATTTCTTTTCTGCAAAACTCTGAAACAAGGAAAAACAGAAACTGGCACTGGGCTCTAAGTAAATAGGTTAGTCCCAAAAATGATATAAAATAGCATATTAATGCATATAAAACATCCAAAACACATAATATAATAGCATGGAACAATCAAAAATTATAGATACGTTGGAACGTATCACTCCTCTGTTTATACCCTACGTTCCCGATTGTTCAGCTATGGTGTAAAGGGAGCACCTCTGTGGTTGTTACAGCCGGGTAATCCAGACCTGTACCTCAGATGGGCAAAGCCGAAAGCTAGCGTTCTTCAGAGAATAATTGGTCGGCAAAAAGCGACAGATCATTTACATTTTATAACCATTAAAAATTTATACACTATAGGCTCCTCGTAATTCGAATCAAGGCCTAAGCATGCATACTTAAGCATGCCAACCCAGGGAAAGGAACCCTTAACGAAACTATTTTCCTTGAAAGATATTTCTTGCGTTCAAAAAGTAATATAACATAACTCCCTGAACAAATTTTGTTTGTTTGAGAAATATGACTGGATTGCCTGGTTTCTGGACATAGTGAATGTTTCTTACATTCCAAAATGGTATCCGGAAACACTCCACCTTCTTAGCTCAGAGGCCAAAGCCGAAAGTCTACGATGACACATTTTGACATATTCGGTTGGAGATAAGTTCGATGATAAAAGTACATTGATACATAGAATCGAACGCCTACTCTTTATCTATGCCATCTATAAGACTGTCTAAACTACATTCTTCTGGCGAGTACTTCGCAGCGATCATCACTTGGTCATATACCAAGTTCACGGGAATCTCTTTTCCGTTGGGTCCCTGAGGTCCAACCCGTGCCATATGGTTCGGATCGAGTCCGGTGTAGCGCGTTTTCACCATCGCCCACGCCTCTCGTGCACCTTCCCGGCATGCGGACGCCTTCCATAGCTCAAAACAGTGTCAGGCACCTTTGAACAGGTTTGCCAATCCCTCCATACTTTCCGGAGGGGCGTCGGATGGCCATAAAGCCTTTGCCATACTTCTCATAGCTTTTCGAGCTCGTTCATGCACCACAGACAGTTCCTTAAGCATGTCACCTCGAAATCCGGATACTTCCTCTTCAGGTCAAAAGGTCATACCTGCAACAACAACAAAGTTGTGAAAACCCGAATTATGGGATAGTATAAATCCAGTGGATAGGTCAAAAGGTCATACCGATTATGCCACCTTTCAACTTCTTATTTTCTTTCTGTGCGGCCGATAACTTATCCCGTAGGCTCTTTATCTCTTCGGCTTGTTTATCATTTTCCTCTTCGAGCTTTCTCTTTTGCTCGGTGGTCATTGTGGCTTTCTTCATATCCGCCAGCTCCATGGTGACAGCATTCAGCTTCGTCTGGTTTGTTTTCAGCTCCTAGGATAGCGCATGGTTTTCTTCTTCTCCCTAAGAACCTGCAGGTCGTAACGATCCTTAAATCGGGTGGCCTAAACCGCTTCAAGTCTCGGGGTCTACTAGCATATATCTATTCAATTTGCACAAATTATTACCTGCATATCCTTTGAGAATAGCTGCATAACTCCGGCAAGTCCGTCTCGGGCTAGCCGGATATATGCATCCATGGAGTGGAGGGTGGTGAATTCCTGCTCAGTAAAAACTGGAGTGCGCATGGCATCTTTTAGTCGGCGATGATTCATCATGGTCTCAACTTCCGAATTCATGACAGACACGTCATTCGAATCCTCGTGAGGGGGGTGGATCTCGTACTGTATCATCTCTGATCGAGATTGACGAGCCCGGGGCCGGATTAGCCGATACACAACTGGTAGGACGTTTTCCCATGGTTTTTCGTGTACTCCTCGTAACATAAAGGTGGAGGAGAAGTCTTACGATTTGATCTCATGCTTAGGCACATATCGAAAGACATACCACTTTGAAGAAGGAGGGGGCTCGGCGATGCTTCCGACTTCCTTTAGTTTCCACGATCACCCTGCGTAGAGGCCACTCTCGATGGAGTACGGCCTGCAGAGCGCCGATCCTATAAAACACATTTTAGTGTGAGGGGTAGGGTGTAAACATGGGCTCCTTTTTGAGGAAGTTTCCCGAGTACTTACAATGGATAAGGGATAAAGGAGCGGGTAGTCGGCCGTAATTGCCACCTCCGAGCCGTCAAGGCTCGCCTAATAAAATACTCCATCGAACTCTATGCATATATCAGGATCCTTGCAGAACCCGACATCTTCGTTGCGTGAGTGGTCCTCTGGCTGTGGGGAGGGACAATGAATGTTCTCGACCTCCTTCCTCCATGAATGTTTTAAGAAAACAAGAACAATTTGATTAGCATACCTCAATAATGAGGTGGAACAGTGCTGATAATCAGAAAAACTTACCCATTCAATCGGGTTGTACATGGAAAAGCCTTCTCGGCAGTTCAAGCAAAGGCAGTCCTCTTTCTCCCCCTTATACAGATCGGCCAGGATTATGGCTAGTTCGGCTGGGGTATCTGAAACTTTTCTCCTGTAGAGAGATGCATCGTCTTCTCCATTATAACACCATAAAGGAGTTACTCTGGACTGAAGGGGCTGAATACATCGTTTTATTGCGATGGCCATAACTTCTATTATCGATAGCTCGGAATGAGCTAGTAATCTGACCTTACTGACCAACCTCTTTACTTCTGCATTGTCTTCCTCCTTGGGACTCCGGGGGCACCAATTGAGGCATTTCTTCAAAGGAGCACTGGAGAATTCGGGGAGGCCGCGCCGAACTGGGTCTGGAAGGGGGACTTCCTCCATATAAAACCATTCTAAAGACCATTCTTGGGATACCTCCTTGGGAGTTCTAGTAGGGTAACCTGATCCGGCTATGTGCCATACTTCGGCGCCACCCACTTCAAATATGGAACCCCCTCGATGGCGAGGGACAAGGCAAAAGAATTTTCTTCATAGTTCAAAATGTGCCTCGCAGCCCGGAAACAGTTCGCAGAGAGCGACAAAGCCAGAGATGTGTAGAGTCGAACCTAGGGTGAGGTTATGCAGTTGGATTCCGTAGAACTCCAACAGGCCACTAAGAAAGGGATTGATTGGAAATCCCAAGCCCCGCAAGAGAAATGAAACGAAGCATACCCTCTCCTCCTTGTTGGGGTTGGGGAAATTTTCTGCTAGCACATCATTGCCGATCGAGGCCAATCCCGCTCACATAGGGACTAGATCTGCGAGAGGGAGATATCCCTGCATCTGAAGTCGACTCAGCTGAAGATGGGACATGGAGCAGCTCCGCCAATCACCCTCTTAAGGGCCATGAGTGCGCGAAGAAGAGCTAGGAGCGCTGACCATGATTTGAAGTTTTTCCGTGGCTACCTCTGATGTTCTCTGCATGATGTGAATAGCACTCGGGGATCTAACCTCTTTATATAGGCGTCGTCTCGGTGTGGACAGGGGTTTATTTGTAAAAAAATATCATGGACCGTTCACATTGGTCTGGCGTGTGGAAATCGAGGCGACGATAGAAAAGGAGTCATAAAGGCAGAACATGAAAGTCAGGGCCGGACTGTTACTCGTCCGAGGTACAATGAAGAACCAGCCTTGCAAAAGCCAAAGACAGAAGCCGGATACTACATCGTCATTTGAAGGCCAGTTTGGGGGCTACTGAGGGAGTCCTGGATTAGGTGGTCCTCAGGTGTCCGGACTACTTGATATGGGAGCAGGAGACTTTCCCCGGTGTTCGGGTAGGACTCCTATATGCGTTGAAGGAAAGCTTGGTGTCCAGATATGTAATTTCCTGCCCCCACAAACCGACTCTGTACAACCCTAGACCTCTCCGGTGTGTATATAAAACGGAGGGTTTAGGCCGTAGAGGCTATCAGAATTCTCATAGGCTAGACATCTAGGGTTTAGCCATTAAGATCTCGAGGTAGATCAACTATTGTAACCCCTATACTCATCGAATACAATCAAGCAGGACGTAGGGTTTTACCTCCTTTAAGAGGGCCCGAACCTGGGTAAACATTGTGTCCCCATCGTCCTTTGTTACCATTGATCCTCAGACGCACAGTTCGGGACCCCCTACCCGAGATCTGCCGGTTTTGACACCGACAGGGAGGCCGCTAGCAGGGTGTCAAAATTGGAGTGAGAGGTCGCCAGCAGTAGGGTGTCGGTGGGGAGGAGGCGTCATCCTCCACGGGTGGTGTGGTGATCCAATCATGGGTGGCGGCATGGAGGGCGCTAGGCATATCCATGAGGCACTGGCGGCGTCTGACGTGGCGACCCCGTGTCCTGAGCATGTGGCCACGGCCGAGGCCGAGGGTCCCTTCTTATCAGACATGGATGCCATGGCGGCCATGGCCCATGCCACACGAGCTCCACGCCCGAGTAGCTGTGATGGATGATGGCGGTGGCGGCA
This sequence comes from Triticum aestivum, assembly GCF_018294505.1. Taxonomy (NCBI): domain Eukaryota; kingdom Viridiplantae; phylum Streptophyta; class Magnoliopsida; order Poales; family Poaceae; genus Triticum; species Triticum aestivum. The sequence continues at coordinate 288,410,577 of NC_057812.1, forward strand.
TGTGAGAGGGATGATGGTGATAGCAGTGTGCGAGTAGAATGGCAGCGGTGGTGACGTGACCTAGGTTGTAGCAAATAGATGGAGCGGAGTGGCGGTGGCCACGTGATTCAGTACCGTGGCGGCAGCAAGATCGCACCAGTTCTGACTGTGAGACCGGCGGCGGTGACAGCTGTGAGATCGCACGACGACAGGGGTGTCTTCTCGAGGGAGATCGATAGGAGAGGTGTTTGTGCGGGGTGATTTATTTTGGGGTGTGTGCACGGGGTGAGGGTTGTGGGACGAAAAATAACTGGTCGAAAAAAAACCTGACGAAAGTGGTCAGACGAAAATAAACTGGACGCAATCCTACCAACTGCTCCATTAGGAGTAGAGATTTTGTGTTTTAGTTAGATCTATTTATCAAATATCATACAATTTAATCTATCTCAATACCATTGAGGGATTGGCAACCCCTTCACGCGTTGGGTTGCAAGTATTTGTTCTTTGTGTGCAGGTGATGTTTACCTAGTGTTGCTGGGTTCTCCTACTGGATTGATAACCTTGGTTTCATAACTGAGGGAAATACTTACCTTTGATGTGTTGTATCATCCACTCCTCTTACTCCTCTTAGGGGAGTTACCAATGCAGATACAAGCAATCACACTTTCAGTTTGTCAAATGAATTGCTTGAGGACAAGCAATGAGTTAAGCTTGGGGGAGTTGATACATCTCCGTCGTTGTCGGTGTCAAAACCGACAGATCTCGGGTAGGGGGTCCCGAAGTATGCGTCTAAGGATCGAAGGTAACAGGAGATAGGGACACAGTATTTATCTAGGTTCGGGCCCTCTTAATGGAGGTAATACCCTACGTCCTGCTTGATCGACGTTGATGAGTATAGGGGTTACAAGAGTTGATCTACCATGAGATCGTAATGTCTAAACCCTAGATGTCTAGCATGTATGATTATGATTGCCTCCATGGACTAAACCCTCCAGTTTATATAGCCACCGGAGGGGCCTAGGTTTGTACAAAGTCGGTTTATAGAGAAAGGAATCTTCATATCTGAACGCCAAGCTTGCCATCCACGCAAAGGAGAGTCCCATCCGAACACGGGGGAAAGTCTTGTATCTTGTATCTTCGCGGCCCATTAGTCTGGCTCATGTTGCATAGCCCGGACGCCCGAGGACCCCCTTATCCAGGACTCCCTCAGTAGCCCCTGAACCAAGATTCAATGACGATGTGTCCGTCGCACAGATTGTCCTCAGGATTGCAAGGCGGGTTCCTCCTCCGAATACTTTAAAGTAGTTGATCAACAAGAACTATGTCCGGATCTGTTTAACAGGTTAACCCTCCAACAATAAAATCATAATACTTAAAATAAGATATATCTATCGACAACTTTTTCCAGCGAAACGTCACGATTAGCTCTGCTATCATTTCAAAAAGTTTTTGGGCCTCCCACCTCGTGTTTTAACATGCAACTCCTAGCGACACGTCTTGTCAAAGTAGAGATCATATCCCCTTATTATGAGATTCTCATCAATATGAGTTCTGGTAATCAAACCGTGCTATTCGCAGGACCCCTTCAGAACAGGCGAGTTTTAAGGCTCAAGGGGAGGGACGCTTTATATTCGCAGTCCATATAAGTGGATAGAATCCAACTCTTCCGTCCCACGCCTCATTCTCTCTCTGCCTCCCCATCCTCGAGCTCCAGCGCCCAAGTTCCAAGCTTTTCTCCCCTCCGCAACTCCTCCGACCATCGCCGGCTCTCAGGGCAAGTGGATGGCTTCCTCTGTCACGAACGAGAACATCAAGGAGCTGCGGGAGGTGCGGTATCTAACCGCAGAAATCAAGCATAGGCTTCCAGATCGGGCACAGGTCATCCCCACTCCGGAGCCCAGCGAGAGGGTGCACTACCAAAAAAATACACTTCCGTGATGATACGTGTTTGTCACAGTAGGTCGCTTTTTTTGTCATGCATGTACATCCATGACAAATTTATGACAGAATCAAGATAGTCATACCTGTGCTGTCGTAGAAGTGTTCCATGACATTACCAAAATTATCATCACGGAAGTGTCCACTTCCATGACGATAAATCGCGCGTCATAGAAGTGCTTTCGTCAAGGGTGACCGACACGTGGCATCCACTGTAATGGAATGCCGTTAAGCTATCGGGTCGGGTTTTGGATCCGATAACCCGTTAACAGCCCCGACCAATGGGAAATTTCCACGTGTAAAATTCTTATTGGCCGGACGAAACACGTGTCATCTCATCAGTGGGTCAGATAGGCGCCTATGACACGTCGACACGTGGCACGGCCAACAGAGGCCCATTCCTGTGAAAAGGCTGGCCCGTATGACTTGGTCAAAAGCTGGCGGGCCGGACCATGGAAAGCCTGTTAACGGCCTATTCGCATATAGCCCATTTACAGCCCGCTAACCCAAGGCCTGTTACGCCCTATCCGAATTAGGCCCAGTAGCGTCATTTGGGCCATCCAATATGATTCCAGCCTGTTTTCACTTCTGGCCCATGTATGGCCCATGACGTCTTTCGGCCCATATGAGGCCCTATGTAACTCTTGGCCTATTAACGGCCCATGGTGAAACTGGCCCGTAATGAACAGTGTATCACTTTACACCCATTAACGGCCCGTGGTGAAACTGGCCCGTAATGAACAGTGTATCACTTTATACCCATTAACAGCACATCATTCCGCTGGGCCGTTTCCAGCCCATGTTATCTTTCGGCCTTCTTAGAGCACATTTATTCTTGGGCTCATTTCCAGCATTCGTTTACTTACGGCCTGTTACTGTCATTTTCTGCTTGTGGGCTAAATTCAGCCCATGGTTACAGTCGGCCCGTTTGTGGTCCGTTAATACGTTGGGCTGTTTTCATAGCGTCATCAAATACAGCCTATTAACGATGGCCCGTTACGGTCGGCCCATGAACGGACGATTCCAACTCTAGACCGTTTACGGCCATAATGCGGCCTGTTATTGGCCCATGTTTGGCCAATCGATCATACGGCCCATATAAGTCCCATTGATGATACGGCCCATAGAAGGTCTACTGTTTCTACGACACGTAAAAGGCCCACTGTTTCTACGGCCCGTAGGAGGCCCAATGTCACTACAGTAAATATTAGCCCATGGTTATTGTGGCCTAGTTTTAAAAAATAGGTTATTGCAGCCACTAGTTAACCGCGGAAAAAGAACTGCAATGACTACAAGCAAATAAATAAACAAGACAACAAGGAAATAAATAAGCAAGCAACTAACGCTAGGCTATCACGGCTATTACACATATTACATCCACTGGGCATCAAAGTTCGCCACCAGTGAAAATATAGGGAACACAGCAGCATATCGGCCGTCAAAATTGGCCACCAGTGCAAATAAACGCGGCAGCGAAACAAGAGCATAACTGAAATAACTTTAGAAGAGCTCAAGAAACGTTATCCTGGGTATCCACCCTGCTAGCAATAAGCTTAGCAAGCTGATTAGCTTTGTCCTGTTTGGCGCTAAAATCCTCCAACGCTTGCTGTTGCACCAGAAAGTATGCATCTGAATGCTCCAGGGACTTCCACAGTCCTTCCACTTCTTGTTGCAGCACAGCTGATCGATATCTTTCAGCTTGTAGTTGAGACTCAAGAAACCGAACTGATTCAGACAGTGAGTTTGAATAGCTTGTGCAAGCGGTAGTGGCCAGTAACTCCAACAATAAACCAAGACAGGATGTGTCACTATCCTGAACCTTATCTGCATTTCTTCCTTTACCGTTGCTTAATAAGGCACTCTTCCCCAATATTCTGTCAGCATTCTAAAAGAAGAAACAAGCAGACACATAACAAGTTTATCATGTACTACTATATGAAACTCATTTCGGTGAACCAGTTCATTAGTAAGGTGGATAGGATTAAAGTACCAAGTCTTCTATTGCCAAGTACCAGTACATAATAAAAACATCAAACAAACATATATCTATGTCCTATGGTAGCAATGGAATCTTAAATTAGAACATTTGTTCTTCAGGTTTAGGCACTTGTTCTACATGAACAGAGTACAGTAAAATGCAAGAATATAATACTTAAAAATAGAAAATGATCTCATAGACCTTACCACATTCTTGGTTCGGGACTAGTACAGAACAAGGCGTTCCCAGTCGTCGTCCAGTAAATGTGTCTCAGGAGAATGTAAGGGAATTTGATGAGTTTCTTTGCCGGTAAAGTACGTTTTCTTCAGGTAATTCCGATACTGCCACCAAGCATTCTTGAAGATAGCAGAGGTATTAGCACAGGTTACCTCATCCTGAGTTTCCAAATCGGTCCTTCTCTATAGAGAAAAATGGGAAAATTTGTTGTATTATAACCATCATGGAGGTAGGATGTATGGGACGAAGCAAAGTAATTGCCATGAATAACATTACTTACACATAACTCCTGGACAAACACCTGCAACTGGCATTTTCCTTCATCTTCAGTATAATATTTCCAAGATGGGAAGATACGCACATACGATTTAACAACATCAAATGCGATAGATGCTAAACTATGACTAGCTGGTTGTGCTTCCTCCACAGGAATAGGCGTACTAACTGGTGGAGTTGGGGTTCACCGTGATAGTACTGACCCTTTCGGCACTGGAGCTTCCTTACTAACTGCTCAGTTTTGGGAGCTCTGTGGTGGAGATGGTGCTGTGTCAACAGGAACTGGGTTACTATCGGCTGGGGTTGGGGTTAGATTGGGTGAAGCTGGTTCTCTGTCCATCGTAGTAGGGGTACAATATGCGAGAGTTTGGGTTATGTGTGGTAGGGCTGGTTCTTGTGCATGTACAACCGGGGTGCTATCTCCACCAAGAGGTAGCACTGTTTTATTTGAAGACCATGTTTTTAGTCCTCTAGATACTGGCATCACCCGCTCCAATTCAAATGGCTGATAAATATGAAACATAGTTGAATGTACAGACATTGTATGAGAGACGGATGCAATAGATAGTGTGGAAAAAAAGAGGGCATGAAATAGTTGACATGTATATTGTTTAACTAAAACAGATAGCATGACATAATTTCACATATATGATGTCTATCTAAACTGGATAGCATAGCATAACATAATTCAAAGATATGATGAATAACTAAACAGGATCGCATGACATAATTCACCTACATGTTATCTAAGTAATCAGGATCGCATCATTTAATTCACATATGTGATTTATATGCTAAACAGAGGGCATTCGATATGATGTCTGAACTAAGAACATGGTGTTCAATATTGTGTATATGATGTCTAAACTATGCAATGCAAGACATTGTATGCATGATATGAACAGTATAACCGTGCCAAGATAGAGCATACACCTCAGTGTGGGAATAGGACTGGTCATCTGTCTCTGAATCCATATCTGAGGAGCTATCGGGACCCAACAAGAGATCTGCTTCGACAGGTAGCACTGTCTGCTCTGAAGGCCTTGTTTCCACTCCAGATTTTTCCATCTCCCACCCAAATGTCTGATTCACAGGAAGAGTAGTTTAATGTACAAACATTGTCGACAAATGGAAATGTAATGAAGAAAAGGAAGGGCAAGATATCATTCAAATATATGATGCCTGGTTAAACAGGATGGCATTGCACATTTCACATATATTATGGCTGGCTAAAAGACATGAGACTGCATAATTCCCATATATGATATAGAAACTAAACAGGTGGCATTACAGAACATGTCTAAACTAAGCAGATGACATATATGATGTCAAAAGTAGGCACTGCAAGGCAACATATGCATGATATGACTAACATCATCATGCCAAGGTAGAGAAAACACCTTGGGGGGTAAATAGGAGTGGTCAGTGGCGTCTGAATCCGCCTCAGAACAGATATCTTCCTCTGGATTACAATCTGGAGAGGGGTGGGGAGGGTTTTCCATTGAACCCACCATGGAGCGATGTCTGCATGACATTGTATTGCCGCGCAAAACTCTTCTCTTTTTCTCTACATGTTCAGCATGACTGTGTACAATGTCTGACATGCATACGAAAAAAATATGGTGAGATTATGTAAGGAGAGCATGCAGAAATTTAGAGTGATGGTAACAACGAGTGGATCGATGTTTTTTCATTGAACCAAAATAGCCCTAATGAATCGACGTGAATGTATAGTAATAAGTGATGCAACAAGTGTACAACCTCTTTGCTGTAGCCATGTCGACCTCAGCATCATTGGGTTGGTCACTGAAGCAGTTGAGGCAGAGGTGGCTGTCGGAGGTGTGGAGGAAGATCTGAGGAATCTGTAGACGGCGTCCAAGGCACTGCTCTGTTGTGATGGATCGTTCTGTCGTTGGAGCAGCTCCGGTGAGCCGTAAGACGTCAAGGCTGAAGCAGCACAAGACAGACATCGTCAATCTCAAGTGGGATTCTAATAGCATCTCCAATAGATGATGTAAAATGGATGTAAAATTAACATCACCGAAAACCACCTCACTACAACAGATGAGGTAAAAACTGTTGACTCTGAACTTAACTGTCGAAACTGAAATTTACTGTGGAATCTGAATGCTACTGTCGAAACTGAACACAATGGTAGCAGAGAGGCACTTGACATGTAGTTTAGGAAGGGCCTGCAGTTCATCTTCAACCTGCACCCCCCTAAGCCGCCAGCCACCACCGGCCGAACCGCCGGCCCCAGCGCCGCCTCGCCGCCCCGAAACAACTCGCCAACGCCGCCCCGGGCAGCCCTCTAGGCCCCCCGCCCCCCACCCTGAACCCTAAGAGAGATAGTGGGTACCTCTCCGGCGAGCCCCCATCCCCGTTGCGGGTGGTTCTTCCTTAACTCCAGCGAGCCCCCCCCCCAACCCCTAAAAATCGACTGACCCAAAAGTCGATTCAGTCGAGTGAAGTGTGGCTTAATCGGAGCAGAGCAGCAGCACGAGCGAGGGGGAGAGCAGCAACAACACCTAGGCGAGCGAGCAATCGAGCGAGAGCCGGAGCAGCAGCAGCAGATCCGGCTGGTATGGCCGCCGCCGCCGAAGGGGCCTCGCACTGGGGGAGAGCCACCGTGGAGATGTCGCCCGCGGCTCCGGCTTCAAGGTAGCCGCTCCATGGGGGTGCGGGATGGAGCACCGTCGGCGCGGGGAGGTCGAGTTAAGGAGAAGGTGCAATGCGATGAGTGTACAACCTCTTTGGTGGCACCGAGTAGGCCTTGGCTTCGTCCGAGGAGTCGGTGAGGATGTTGCAGTTCCGGTGGAGCAGGTTAAGGCGGCGCTGTGGGGATGGAGCAGCCGCGATAGACGAGGCGATCGTCGGAGAAGCTCCTTGTAGGTGAAGTACGGGGCGGCTGAACCGGTGGGACGGCGAGATGGACGACGGATCCTCATCCGGGGAGGTGGACGAGGGACGTCAAGCTATTGCGGTGGACGACATCGTCGGGGAAGAGGCTCCGGCTGGGCAGCGGTGACATGGCGGACGGAGGAGGGTGGGGTTTCGCGGCTGGAGCGGAGAGGTTATGGCGGCCTGGGATTTCGAATGGCGAAAAGGGGTGATGGGAGGGGGTGAAGCATGACTTAGGAACGCGCTTGTCCAAAAAGTAGGGTGTGTTACAAAAGTACCCCCCACTGATTTAAACTAGCGGCGCTTTCGGCTCAGGGTTAGAAGGGGGATTTCGCGTGTCGGGATTTGGCAGATGGAGGGAGTTTTCGCGCGCGTTGTAATTTCGGGATAGCAAGGCGTGGGTTGTGAAGGCGCCAGTTTTGGGAGCACGATATCTGAATTTTCAGGATAGAACAAGATGCGGGTTGAATTTCAGGGACAAGCCTAACATGTCGTAATATTGTACTTGTACATACCAAATCAATTCGCACTTCCCTCAACCAAAAAGAAAACGAAAAAAAATAAAACTATTCACACCACACAAAGAGAGAGTCTTGCCCCGTTTTACTATACAAATGCTTTTCAAAGCTACTCCCTCCTTCCATCTATATAGGGCCTAATGCGTTTTTCGATGCTAGCTTTGACCAAATATTAGAGCAATGATATATGACATGCAACTTACACAAAGCACATCGTTAAATTCGTCTGTGAAAGGTTCTTTCAATGATATAATTTTCACATTGTGCATGTCATGTACTATTAATCTTGTCAATAGTCAAAGGTGGTCTTAAAAATCTCATTACGCCCTATGTAGATGGAAGGAGGGAGTATGAATCCATGTTATGTCCGATTAAATTTTTTCGCTTGCTGTATAATGCATGTAACCTACTCATACCAACATTTTAGTGCTTTCCAAATGTCTATACTACTCGAACTAAATTTGAATTCGTTTCTCTATTTCAATAAGAATCTACAATCATGATTGTTGCCAACTTCAACCATCAAAGTTTCCTTGCTATCCGCCAGATATAAATAAGACGGCCTATAATGCAGGATGGCAGGCACACCATCATCAACAACTCCGTTTTTTATAAGAGTAGAGATAAAATATATTAAATGTAGTATACCATGTTCATAACCACACCATGTTTATCACCGTTATATATATTCACACATCCGTCGGTTTTAAACACTATGATAAATTCTTCAAATATCCGAATTCGCTTTTTATAGTGAAGTATATATGATCTCTATTCGTCTTTTACACCCACACAACCCTCTTATCTTTGTAGCTAGTGCTAACTTTCTCTTGTGCATGCACACGCCCCCATCCCTCTCACCCTCCCTCAGCATTCTCTAGCTCCATCGCGCAAATTCGTGTTTTCACTTTAGGTCGTTCACCCATGGTGTGTGTAGGCCCCCCCAGCTCCTTTGCGGCACACATCGACCGATATGCCTCTCTAGCCAGGTGTGCCGACCACAAACACAAGCTTCCCCTCTTCTCTTGTCACCGTCCATGCCTCACTCCCACCACTCTTTTCATCATTCTCGTACTCGCACACTCCTCCCCCTCGATATAGTATGCCTCTCGTACCACCTCCTACATGCATCCCTCTCTCTCTATCCTTCTCCTCGTGCCTCATTTGCTTCTAAAACACACATGCATGTATACCGATCGATCTCCCAACATATACCTAGATCGACTTTAACTACCCCCCATTGATCGACGTACCTCACAAGTTATGTCTCTCCTTTCTCTTACAAAGGGTGATTGATCTTCCTATGTAGTTATGTCTGCTTACTACAACCACATCGTCCCCCCTCATCATTCGTGCATGCCTCCTGACCCGTCTCTCACACACACGTGCACAGACAACAAGCAACCATCTCCTCTCTTATTGATATTGTGGGCATGCCCTCCGTTTGTCTAGCAAGCCTATCCCACCATTTGTTAGAAGCAACTCCAATACCACCCCTCCAACACTCTAGCTCTATCTCTCTCCCAACCTTATTCATCTCTTGCACATATGCATGGATGCCGATCGATCTCCCTTAATACATGAGGCAGATCGATCTCCTTAATACATGAGGTAGGCATCTCTCCTCCTCCACACATATACCAGCCATTGTACCTCTATAGTTAATTGGGCCTCCCTCTTCCCCCACCACACACCGATAGTTGAGCGCTGCAGGTAGGTATCCATGCCACAGAGACAAATTGCACATGTCCCATCTCACATTCCAGTAGGCCGGCCACTCTATATCTTTGACGTGGGCACACACAAATTCGATGGCACTCTTTATCGATCGCGCGCGCGCACACACACACACATCATCCCTCTCTTTGATTCTATAGACACCTCAAGCCGATCATACCTCCACTCTCTTCTCGTGGATCGCCCCCTCTATATATATGTTATATCCAGGACTCTATTTCACACACATTGCATATGTTAAATTTTTTGATTAACCCCCCCCCCCAAAAAAACTCTCAAGAACCCACACACTATATCTCTCTAGGTTTGTATCTCTCTCACACAACCCCACGTAGGTGGTGTACGTATACAAGAAGAGAATAGGTGCACCGTGCACGTACTCACGCTTCGTGCCCAGCCACACCCACGTGGGTACATGGTGGAGCTCATTTCTTTACGAAATGGCAGCCCACGTGCTAATTTGAATGCTTGTAGCGGTTGTTTACCTTGGGAGGTCGTGTACCACGTGTGCATGAAACAAAGTTCGACTTGACACGTTTCCGCGTTATTTTTAAATAAAGCTATAGCGCTCAATGGCACGTACATAGAATATAAAATGATTTTTATGGAGGAAAAGGTAGTCCGCTCTTCAGAGTATCTCACACAAGGCTCAGGTGGCCTCTCTCTCTCTCTCACCGTTGGTCACTGATCCGGCCGCATCTCGTCCGCCGGGGGAAAGGGAGTGCGGTGGCCTCTCTCTCTCACCGTTGGTCACTGATCCGGCCGCATCTCGTCCGCCGGGGAAAGGGAGTGCGGTGGCCGCATCTCGTCCACATCAGCAGTCCTCTATTATCGTAATCACACTTGATATCTTTGGAACAGGGACGCTCAGCTCTATTTTAGTGGAACTGCACAAAATGATCAGAATGTTGCATGCTCTAGACAGCTACTTTTTTCCCAACATGCCTTGTTGATTTAGACAGAGCTGGGGGGACGTTGCTGCCAATGAAAGCATGGATCAATTTTAATTTAACACCTTCTCACAACTTTGTCTTCAGTTGTGATGTAATTATTAGATCTGATCTGCTAATAATTGACATGCATTAGCAAGGAAGTTAGTTTTTTATTGTTTTTGAAAGAGCATTGATGGCAAGACACGCGAAACAAAAGCTGAAAGCTCACACCATTGTACAATTTCATGTCGCTGGAAAATTATTTGTATAGTACGTCAATTATGTAAACAAATGATGGAAGCTTGATAGCATTTCCAGAAGCCTCTTCATCATCCGGGTCCATGTGCCATGCACGAAATTATACTCCTTCGTTCCTAAATATTTATCTTTTTCCAAATTTCAAATGGGCATATTTTAGAGTGTAGATTCACTCGTTTTGCTTCGTATGTGTACTCCCTCCGTTCCTAAATATTCTATTCGTCTTAACAGAGATTTCAACATATTTTAGAAAGACAAATACTCCGGAGTATATTTAAGAACCGAGGGGGTAGTGCACAACCGCATGGGAGACTCAGCCCGGTCGTTGCGCCGCATTAATAGTGAGTAATGAGCAGTCAAATCATAAGCCCCACCTTTCCCACTGTAAGTTGCTCTGAAGAAGCAACCATCAATATGCTCTTCTTTGAATCCGCTCATAGTACTCCATCCGTCACTGTTTATACAGCGCGCTTCAGAAAAAAGAAAAAAAATCTGTGGGACCAAGGCGACTAGCGATCGGCCTGAAAAATAGCATTGGTAGTTATAGCACGGCGTCTATTACTAGAGGGAATAATGTGTACACACATGCATGCAATGCTTCCACCCCGGGTACACACATGCATGCACTCCGTAGTAGTACAGTACATGGAGAGAAAATTGTGGACTTGATTGCGGTTACCACACCCTAATTAATTGAGCATTAAACCAAACGCGTCTAAAGTCTCTCTGGTGGTGAAAATGCATTGAGAGAAATGCATCATAATGAAGCGCGCCCTCTAAACTGTGACGGAGGGTGGAGTAGTATGAAGGTGCAAAACCAAGTACGCGTACTAGTACCATGCTTGGCTCTTCGCCCCTTCGTGAAGTCGAACAATGATGGTACTCCGCATGTTGGATACTACAGTGTATGCCTCTGACAATCTAACACCGAATGGACTGATGCATGTCCACCGAGGGTAGGTTGCATTAGTCAAAATGCGTAAGCGAGCTTCACCTTGTCCTGCAAGCTTCTACTCATTCTACTAGTTGACGGGACACACCAAAAAGTAGTGCTAGTCCATACTCCCTCCTTTCCGGTTAATATGGCTTAATCTTTTTTGCGGGTAAATGAGAGAGCTTTATTCATATATAAGCATTCTTAGGACGATCAGCCAAGACACTGGTCACTAGGAAGCCAAAAAAAGAAGTAGGAAGCGAGGTGTTTCATCAAGCCAGCTCTCGGCCACATTCAAAGTGCAGCAAGCACGGTTCGCACGAAGATGCGCCGCAAGGTTTGCTGACCTGTTTACATGATGAATAACAAAAAAAGAGGAAATATTACCGAGCGCTACTATTTGTAACAGGATATGAGCCAGAATTAAGCGAGAATTGTGGCGAGTGTTCCATGCAATCAACTTCCATTGTCACATGCGAGAACCCTCGAAGAGAACCAAATGTGTTGAAGATTGCTTTATCACATTTTAAAATTATAATAAGAGTGCAGACGCTCCTCCATCCGGTTCCTAGTAGTATAGTGTAGTATGCTTCTGGCAATCTGACACCGAATTAACTGTTGCGCGTCCACCGCCTGAGCGAGGGAGAGCTTGCATTAGTCAAAAGTTTCTCCTTGTCCTGCGAGCCACCGCGTGCAAGCTTCTCCCGTCCTGCAACCTTCTCCTTGTTCGGCAAGTTGACGGGACACAGCAAAGTAATGCTAGTCCATGCTGCCTCCTCTCTGGTTAACATGGCTTAATTTCAAACGAGATAAATACACTGTCTGTCACTGTATATTTGTAAAAATACGGTCAGTGGACTTCATAATACGCTCATTACGCTCAATATATATATTTTCCGGTGTTCATACGGTCACTAGATCACCCTGACTGAGTATGTGTGTGCATGCACGTGTAGGTTGAGCACTTGAGCGTCTCCAAGTGTGTTCCGTCGTGTTCTCGGACATGCATGCATTAGGGCGTCGCACGCATTTTTGCGTCCATGTGTACGTGCGACTATTGCATACACGTAGGGGGAGTACGTGTAGGGGCCACTAAGGAGCAGTCAAATCACACAGTAAGTTAGTCGGAATAAGCAACCATCATTTCACTCTTGAATGACACGTACGCAATATAAAATGGTTGATATGGAGAGAAAAAGAAAACCACTATATATACACTAGCAGGAGCCTAAGCTACAAGCCTGCTTGCTTAGGTTTATCTCTTCACAAGCATAGAACGACGGGCCTGATCCCGCAGCTGGGGGAAGGGAACAATGTTCTGCGTAGACACGATCGACATCGGCGGGGGAGAAAACCCACAGTCGGTGCGTCCCAATCGGGGATCACCGCGGTATGGGCCGATGCCATGTCCCAATCGCCCTTCTTGCTACAGCCCGACGTCCCAGGTAGTCCATCTTCCTTTTGGAGCCGGCTTGCTCCACTGCCGTAGCTCCATCTCCATGTCGATCTTTCTCTACTTCTATCGGCTTCTACTTGTGATGAGTTTATGTCTCATGAACTAGTGCCAGTACTATTATTCTAATCACACTTCTTCAATATCTTTGCCATCAGGGATGCTCGGGTCGATTTTAGTGGAACTGCACAAAAGCATCGTATGATCCGAATGTGCCAGCCGTCTTTCCTTCGACAGGTTCTACCTGGCCAGGAAATTAAATCATGTTTAGGGTTTAGGGTTTAAGTCGTAGTGACCCCATCAGTAGTTTTTCTTTCGTACATGCTCTCACAACTTTTTTCTTTAGTTGTGAAGTAAATATTGGCTATGATCTGTGAATCATTGAGATGCATCAGCATGCATGTTAGTTTTCCTTTGTATTTGATGGAATGTTGTAACGGGGCCACCTTGGAATAGGAATGAAAATGTAGTGGAAAAGTTTCCGTTTTTCCGGAGAAAAAATGGAAACGGAGAGAAACCAACGTTTCGTTTCATTGGATCGCGCCATCGAGCAAAACCAACGTTTAAATCACGTCTGTCGTGTTTGTGTCTCACACGGTCGCTTGGCATGCCACTCACCGCAAACTGAGTAGTATACCATAACTTTCCCGCCTGCTTGTCGATGGATCGCGCCATGGAGTACTAGCACTACTGTAAGAGATTGACGAGTTGGGGGAGGACAGCTAGCTGTAGCACAAACTCCCAAGAACTTTTTACATGCATGTTGTAGACGGCTATTGCGACCTTTGAACGCGGAGCAGCCGCGTGCACCCAGAAGCGGCACGGGCGACGCTCTCTCGGCCGGCGCGCCGCTTCATGCCGGCACCAGTGAGAGGTCATGTCCGCTCTGGCGGGAACTGACCGTTTCAGGCAGGAAGCACGCGCGGGTGATGAAGAGGGTTCGGGTTGGTCAGGACCGGCCGTGGCAGCGGTCCGGACGTGCGCAAACAAGAGATGTTGTACGTTAATATTGCTGCGTATATAATTAACAACGTAAATAATGTGCCAGTTGGACAAATATGATTGGAGATGGAGATATATAAGCGGGAGCCTCAGCGCTTGTTCGCTAGGGTTTGCACTCTCCACACGCTCGCCGCACTACATATATGTTACACGCTGGAGGCTCAGTGTTCATTTGCTAGGGTTTGCTATATTCACAGCTTCTCACCCTCTCTTCACCTGATCTAAACAAGACTGTGTTGGCCTCTTCTCTCTCTCCCTCCCTCACAGCTGGTGAAGGAGGCGTCCGTATCCCGTCGCACCAGGAAGGGGAGGAGGTGCAGCGTTCACTCTATCACCTTCGGTGAGGGAGGCAATCCACTGCCGGCTGCGCTGTTCTCTTTCACCGAGCGCCTGTGCAGGAGGGACACCGACCCCTTCTTCCTCGCTGCCGTACGTAGTGTGGGCAGATCCGGCCTCCCGCCGCACGCCTTGCCACATCCCTACGAGCCTAAGGTATAAGTTTCTTTGAAACCGTCGTTGCTCTAGCTGCATGTGGATCTTTTTCGATCTGTAGTCAAATCTAGGTCTTGGTTCAAAGAGGAAAGAAGGGTGCGGTGGGCTGGAGCAAGAATCTAGGACGTGGTTCAATGAGGAAAGGAGGGGCGGAAAGTAGCATAGACTGGCTATCCAGCCGCTTTGTAGGTAGAAAAGGGAAAAAGGGGGTAACTCAGTACACACATCTGTAAGGAACCGATCTCTTTGTTGAAAAGGCAAAGAAACTGGGGGGTCGGGTAGTTTGTGCACGACTAGATTTGCTGCCCTCACATAGGAAGAAGGTTCAAAGAGAACAAATATGGGACCAGCACATAGATGCTGCTTGGCTACATATTCTGCATCACCCATTTATACGTGTGGATGCACATGGTGCTGGCATGTCCCATGCAGCTATTTTGCTGTTGTTAATCTAAGAATGCCGCCGGAAAATTGAAGCAATGCCACTGTTAAAAGTAAATTACACTTTTTAACAAATGTTGTTTCAAGAGAATGTATCTGTTAATATGAATCAATGCAACCATTTTAAATAAATGAATAATTGAAGCTATTGTATTGCTGTCTTTTCCCATTAAGTAGTGAACAAAAATGGGACCAACCCAGACATGATGCTTGTTGCTTTGTTACAACAAATTCAGCATCACCCCCTTTATAAGCCAGTAATTGATGCCACTCTCAGAATTAACTACTGATCTGTTTTAAGAGAATTTCTCTGTTAATATGAATCAATGCAACCGTTTTAGAAATGCTACTGTCCTATACTTTGTTTTCCATCAAGATAAGGTAGATGCTTCTTTTTGTGGCCGCATGTTTCATCCTCCTTTATTGGCCAGTAATTGTTTTCTTTTTTGCCTCTTAAAACAGGGATGTCTATTCAACTTGTTGCTATAGAAAACTTAAATGTCACACCGGCAACTTTGCTTGATTTTAGTGCAACTTCACAAAACTTGATTGGATTTCTTGGTCGTGTTGGTAGATTCGTATTTTATCTTGGTCATCTCATGAAAGGTCAGTACAGGCCTTCATCCACATGATTGTGCAGTGTGCTTTGAGATGCTGTGCTACTTGTATTGGTATTGTTTTAAATAAATGATGAATTGAAACTATTGTATTGCTGTCTTTTCCCATTAAGTAGTGAACAAAAATGGGACCAACCCAGACAAGATGCTTGTTCTTTTGTTACAACAAATTCAGCATCATCCCCTTTATAAGCAAGTAATTGATGCCACTCTCAGAATTAACTACTGAATCTTATTTCAAAACTGCAACACTTGTTAGGGATTGGCGGGATTACCATTTTTGTGGCCACATGTTTCATCCTCCTTTATTAGCCAGTAATTGATTCCTTTTTTGCCTCTGTTTAAACAGGGATATCTATTCAACTTGTTGCTATTGCGACATTTTGCTTCGCTACGCGAAACACTTTGCTTGATTTCAGTGCAACTGCACAAAACGAGATTGGATTTCCTATTCGTGTTGGCAGATTCGTATTTTATCGTTGTTGGTCTCATGAAAGGTCAGTACAGGCCTTCATCCACATGATTGTGCAGTGTGCTTTGAGATGTTGTGCTACTTGTATTGGTACCGTTTTAAATAAATGTTGAATTGAAGCTATTGTATTGCTGTCTTTTCCCATTAAGTAGTGAAAAAAATGGGACCAACCCAGACATCATGCTTGTTGCCTTGTTACAACAAATTCAGCATCACCCCCTTTATAAGCCAGTAATTGACGCCACTCTCAGAATTAACTACTGAATCTTATTTCAAAACTACAACACTTGTTAGGGATTGGCTGGATTACCATTTTTGTGGCCGCATGTTTCATCCTCCTTTATTGGCCAGTAATTGATTCCTTTTTTGCCTCTGTTAAAACAAGGATATCTTTTCAACTTGTTGCTATTGCGACATTTTGCTTCGCTTAGTTTTGGTGGAACTGCACAAAATGAGACCGGATTTCCATATATGTGTTGAGATCTCTGTGAGATCTTCCTCACGAGTTGTTTCAAATCTTGGTCTTGAATGGTTAGTACCGACCTTCCTCCAAATTAACTATTGAATCTTAGTTCAAAACTGCAAACACTTGTTAGGGATCGGCAGGAGTACCATTTCTGTTAGGGAATGGCCGGAGTACATGTTTAAGAAATGTATTGTTCAGATAATGTCTCTGTTATTATATATCAGTTACAGACTTATAGTGTTTTACAAATGGTACTGTCCTACTTTGTAGTTCTTTCTACATGTTTAACCAAGGTATTGTTAAGTTAATGTCTCTGTTAAAATGAATCAGTCGCATTGTTTTAGGAATGATACTTTTCTGCTTTTTCATTCTTTATACATCTTGAAACAAGGCATTGTTAAGATAATGTCTCAGTTAATATGAATGAATCACACTGATTGAGAATTGCTACTCTCCTGCTTTGTTTCCCATTAAGATAAGGTAGATTAGTAGATGTTTTTCTTCTGGGAGTACAAGTCATCAACCGTTATTTCTCAGTAATTGTTTCCCTTATACCTTTTCTTGCTTACAGGGATATCAAAATTAAAGCTCGATTTTATTCCGACTTCGATTTTAGTTCAACTGCACAAAAGGAGCCAATGTGTCCAAGGCAAACTGCTGCATTACTAGGTCCAGTTGGTCATTCCACTTTGCAGAAAGAAGCAGTCACTGTTTGCGCTACATTACAGAAGGAATGACCGAGAAGCTTTACAGAGTATTATTAGACACCGGTGACATGACTAGTCTGCAGAGACCATTGGCAATTTAACAACACGTGGAGTGCCTCCACGATCATAGGCATTACATATTTTGAATGGGAAAAGCTTTTCAAAGTTTAATAATTGATGTTAGCAAGAAGCGACAGGACTCCACGATCATAAGCATTACATATTTTGAATGGGAAAAGCTTGTCAAAGTTTAATCATTGATGTTAGCAAGAAGCGACAGGACTCCATGATCATAGGCATTACATATTTTGAATGGGAAAAGCTTGTCAAAGTTTAATCATTGATGTTATCAAGAAGACGTTAGTTTAATATATTGGAATTGGAAAACCTTGTCAAAATTTGCTCATTGATGTTAGCCAGAAGCGTCGGGTGTTTTTTCCTATTCCTGTTTTCAGTTTAGAAGTAGATAGTTACTCTGCTGAGATATTCCCGTGTTAAGAGTTTGTTCTGAATATTGTCTATGTAATGCCAGGCCTTGTGTTTGATTGCAAAGTTGAGCTTGGAATGTTGTGGCATGCGGCATCACGAGCTGTTCACTGTGCCTCCTGAGAATAATGCTTCGTATTGTTTTGCATGTCGATCTAATGCCAGTGATTTGCTTATTAAGAAGATCATCCTCTTCTGTTGTTTCCGTGCTTAAGAAGTTCATCGTCTGATGTTTCATTCATAGCCTATGCGACAAGTCGGGTTGGTTAGACGTGAAACCATATGATCTTCCGACCAACTCATGATATTAGGCCGTGATTGGATCGTCGTTTTCCAACCAAAACCGCTTGTAAAACTGATGCTTGTAAATTAAAGCAGATGGTCTCAGGCGAAGGCGCTTGGTTGGTCAATTTCGACTAGTAAAATATCGGAAGTACTTGACACACGATAAAAACGCTGAACGACACTCGGACGATTGCTAATCCAGCCGTTAGCTGCTATTTCATCCTTGCCCATGGATGGCATGATACGCACATCGTGCATGTATCGTCTGGTAATGTCGTCCATATAGCAGTGCTCGTAAAATATACACTGGTCTCTCAAATTACACGCGTAACCCGCCGGTTTTACTTACAGACCTCGGGCCCTCGGTTTCATTACGCCTATATTTTACGTGTTGTTTTCGATGACGAGTAAATTACACTTGTATGTTAATACAGGTTTGAAATAAACCAGAGCTCCCAAGCGCGGCCTTACCGTTTCATGCCGTCTCAGTTTCTCGAAGGTGCTCATAGGTGTCCGATGATCCTGACTTCCTGAATGATTAGCGGGCGCTGTCTCAGACCATCCGTAGGGCCCGCGAGGCCCTCTCTGTTGTCCTTCGAGTTGTTGCGCTCGCCGTGGCGCCGAGCATTGTTAACATCGTCAACGAACATGAGGATTCAGGAGATGACTTTAATTTGACTGGATGACACTAGGGACCCACTAGGGCCATAGCCATACATACGCAAGTGCCTCCTTATTATGTACAACTATATTTTTTTGCTTTCTCCTGGTTTCCTGACATCACGGTCCCACACCATTGTCAACCTATGTAGTCAATATAAACGAGAGAATTGCACAAGGTGCGGCCGACAGCTGGGACCAAGCAGCTCGAACAGTATTGAGGAGAGCAGGGTATTAACTGGGCGGGCTGTGGCCCGTCTAGCACTGGCCAGATATCCAGCCCAGATACTAATTTTTTCAAGATGAAAATGGCTAGCCCAGCTATACGTCTTTTTGAGGAATACCCGCTGGGCTGCAAATCTTTCCTAGGAGGGATGCATTAGGCTTAACAGGAAAATGGGCTTTAAAAAATAATAAATGGGATGTAATTATAAAAACTGGGCAGTAACTATAAAAAATGCACCAAACACGAAATTAGTTTATAAAATATTATTTATGGATTTTGAAAATCTTAAATTTTCATTGTTGCGCGCGCAATGTTTCATTAGATTTTTACGTAATACAAATTTATATTTAATCTGACTAGAAATTTCGGGATAAAAATATTTCGGAGCCCATCAAAATGTGGGAAATTTTATTGAATTCTGTCTTGAACGGTTGGTTGAAATTATTAATCATTGTCCTAGCTAGAAAATGGGCTGTACTTTTAACAAATTGTAAATGGGCTGTTGTAAATTCCATTAGAATTCCAAAATGGGTTGTACATTCTTACAAAACGTAAATGGGCTATAAGTTCTCTGCCACACACTTGTGGGCCTACTAAGTGACGCGTCCCCTAAAAAAATAAGTTGACGCGTATGCAAGGCTTTGCCAACTTATTATAGTCAACACACAGTTCTAGCAGCAGTGGCCGTTGGATGTCTATCCAACGGATGTCATGCTTCTTCTTCAATTTCGGATATTCTTAGCTTCGACCGCCCAAAAAATGATTCCTCCCCCTGACATCTGGGGCGCACCGTTTTGGAGGCTAACCTATGGGCCTACTAAGTTGGAGCATACCAAGGGCTTTGTCAACTTAGTCAACAATAAACGTTTCTAGCTTCAGTGACCGTACGATGTCCATCCAACGCTCGTAGTGCTTCCACAACCTCTGGTCTTCTTGGTCCAGCCGCCCAAAGCAGCGCCGGTCGTGCCGCCTGCTCCTGCCTCCCGTGGCCGGTTGTGCTGCCAAGGAGGCCTCACCGCCCCCATACTACTCCCACCGCTGGCCAGGCCATCCCTCCACTCACCCACACCCCCTGTTATTCTGCGGCGACGACAGCCTCACACTGCAGTCGAACCAGTGAACCCTCATACCCCTCTCCGCATGGGCTTCCACTGTTGCGTCTTCCCCGGCTCCGCATCGTCCCCTTCCTAGGCCTCGCCGTCGTCCAGACCACCGCCCTGGTGCTCTCGGCGCGGCGTGGTCAACGTGGTCAACGACCGACTTCCACCGGAAGAGTACTGTACATGGAGAGGCTGACAACTGGGTCCAGGCGGCCGCAAGGAAGTGCCTCCTTATTACGCGCAAAATAATTATTCATCCACCTTATAGAAGGGACCCACCGGACGGGCCACCTTATTTCGCGAAAAAAACATTGCCCCCTGACTGCTCGGACCCACCGGACGGGCCATCGTATTTCGCGAAAAAACGTTCCCCCCGCTGTCAGCTCGGACCCACCGGAAGTGCCTCCTTATTACGCACAAAAAATGAATACTCCCCCTACTAGCTGGGACCCACCATGGTGGGAGGCTGACTTGTGGGCCTACTAAGTTGACTGGGACGGGGGCCTTTGTCAACTTTAGTCAATATGAACAATCCTAGCTCCAGTGACCGTACGATGTGCATCCAACGGCCGTAGTACTTCTTCAACCTCTGGTCTTCTTGCTCCAGCCGCCCAAAGCAGCGCCGGTCGTGCCGCATGCTCCTGCCTCCCGTGGCTGGCTGTGATGCCACGGAGGCCTCACCGCCCCGTACTACTCCCACCGCTGGCCAGGCCATCCCTCTACTCACCCACACCCAATGTTATTCTGCGGCGACGGCAGCCTCAGACCGCAGCCGAACCAGTGAACCCTCGTACTCCTCTCCGCGCGGGCTTCCACTGCCGCGTCTTCCCCGGCTCCGCGTCGTCCCCTTCCTAGGCCTCGCTGTCGTCCACTGCCCTGGTGCTCTCAGCGCGGCGTGGTTAACATGGTCAAGGAACGACTTCCATCGGACATGGACTGTACGTGGAGAGGCTGACAGCTGGGTCCACGGCCACAACAAGGAAGTGCCTCCTTATTACGCGGAAAATAATGTTTCCTCCACCTGACAGCAGGGACCCACCGGACGGGCCACTGTATTTCGCGAAAAAACATTTCCCCCCTGACTGCTGGGACCCACCAGCTACACCTTCGCACGCAACGAAGTGCCTGACAGTCGGGACCCACCTGGTCGAAGCGTAGGTAGCGTTGTCATTCTGGTCGTGAACGTGTACATACATATATACTGGTGGATGTAGAGGCGCGCACGTGTCGTAGTAGAGGCGCACATGTGTTGTAGTAGATGCGCGCACGTAGCATGTACATGTACGTATAGCGGCCAGGGTGCAAGAAAGAAAATACAACCACGTATGTGTACATACGGGCGGGGTCTCAAACGCCTACTCGCGCATACGTACGGCGAGGGCTCGTGTACATGGCTAGGTCGGAACGGAGAAACAGCGTCGTCGTCGTGTTCATGGGTCGGAACGGAATGTGTGGTCGTGTTCATCGGGAGGGCTTGGATAGAAGAGGCGATGGAAACGAGGCCTAGCGTACCGCACAACAGAGGAAACGGACCTCCTACGGTTGAAACAGGGGTCCTATTGATCGGGAGGGGTGTGGCGTACCGCAAAACAGAGGAAACAGACCTCCTACGGTCGAAACGGGGGTCCTGTTGATCGGGAGGGGTGTGGCGTACCGCAAAACGGAGGAAACAGACCTCCTACGGTTGAAACGGGGGTCCTGTTGATCGGGAGGGGTGTGGCGTACTGCAAAACGGAGGGAACGGACTTGTGTTGGAGCGCTACGGTCGAAACGGGGGTCCTATTCATCGGGAGGGGTGTGGCGTACCGCAAAACGGGACTCCACGGGATACTGTTCATCTCCACCGTCGACCCCCTCCAGCCTCCACGAGCTACTGTTCATCCACCGTTGAGCTCCACCAGCCTCCATGGGCTCCTATTCATCCAGCCTCCACCACGCGCTACTCCACCGGCTACTGTTCAACCACCCCTCCACCGTCTACTGTTCATCCAGCCCTCCACACCACGGGGTCCTGTTCAACCACCCCTGCACGGGCACCCCTCCACCGTCTATTGTTCATCCTGCCCTCCACAGCACGGGGTCCTGTTCATCCACCCCTCCACGGGCACCCCTCCACCACACCACGGGGTCCTGTTCATCCAGAGGCAACGCCACCGCTCATTGTTCATCCACCCCCCCCCCCCCGCAATGCTCACTATTCATCCCATCGATTGGCTTTAGTTAGCAGCAGTAGCCAAGGAATCGCTCGATCGGCTTCAGTTAACAGCCATCGATCGATCGCTCGGGTTCAGTAATGTGTAGCCTGCAGTGCAATCGCTCGGGTTCAGTTAGAGCCCAACGCCTCGCTCGGGTTCAGTTAGAGCCAACGCCTCGCACACACGCGCGTACATGTACAAGAGAAACGCGCATCGCTCGGCCCCCGACCTCCCACCGTAACCGGGAACTCCCCGAAATTTTCCTCCCCCTCGCTTCTACCACGGTTTTTTCCGTCACGGACGACCCAAAGAATGTCATGCAGCTGCGTCTCCGGCCCACCGAGGATGAAAAGCCCATTTTCTGTCATGATTTTTTGTCATAGAAATACGAGCCCACCACATCTATGATGATACCAGGTTTTGTCACAATTATTGTCATAGAAGTGTCATATGTATGACAGAAAAAAATTTCGTTCGGCCCAAAATGTCATGGATGTGTCTTTTTTGTAGCGGTGTGTTCATCCCCGTACTTCCTCCGCGGACTCGGATTCGCCCTCCACCCCTTTGTGAGGGGTCTCATGTTCTACTACGGGCTAGATTTTCACTATCTGGCTCCAAATTCATTCCTACACATCTCGGTGGTCATCGTCATGCGTGAGGCCTTCCTCCGCGTCCCTCCACACTTCGACTTATGGCTAAGATTTTCAACGTGAAGCCGAAGGTGGTCGGTGGGCAACACGCGGATTGCGGTGGCGCCATGGTGAGCAAGCTCCCCAAAGTCAAATGGCCAAAGGGAGTCTTTGTGGACACCGTCAGGATATGGCAACAGGAATGGTTTTATATCACAGAACCCCGCGACCCTAAATGGGCAGATGCTCCAACCTTCAGATCCAGATCCCCACTAAGGCTCACATCCTGGACCGACAAGGGTCCGGACTGGGGGTCGGTCAATGAGGTGCTTCTGCTGCTGAAACGCGTCCAACACATGATAGCGAAGTACATTACCCTCGCTGATGTGATCCAAGTGATGTTGATCCACCGAGCACTTCCCTGCCAGCGGTGGCCCCTCAAGATGTGGGAGTTCAATCCAGAAGGGTCGCGGACCCTACAACGGTTCTACGGCACAACGCATAAGGGGATCTGGAAGCTGCTATTTAAGAAGCAGAAGTCGTGGCCAAAGTAATGGGATGACACCGGCCTTGACTGCAATCATCCTGCCTCCAAGGTAAATTCTAAAACCTCTGAACACCAATTGGTGCGTCCATACGAAGGAGAAGTATTGAGTAGTCCATCTCCAAACAGGTCTGGACCAAGAAGGCAGAGCAGATCCGGTGTCTGGCTTCGCTCCCTGAAAACCCAGCCGATCCTCTACTAATGAGGATGCTGGTCCTGGCACCATACCAGGCGCCGGTAAAGAAGGACAAGAAGAAGAAGAAAGAGGAGGGCGCTTCGGACGCAGTGTCCAGAGCAGCTGATGCCCAGTCCTCTCACGAGGGCGACGACGACGACGACAAGGAGGAAGAAGAAGATCCTCCCCGCAAGGGCAAGAAGAGGGTGGCCTCTGAAGACCTAGAGGACGAAGCATCCAAGAGGGACAAGATTACCCTCTTCGATGACTCGGAATCAGACGCCGAGGTCATCCCGAAGCACCGTCGCCAGACCAAGCCCCAAGCCGACTCGTAAGTAGTCTGGGATTTTTTCACATACATCCAATCTCTATGGACTGTGATGATAACTCTAAATTCTATATTTTATTAGTCCGGCCCGCAGTCTCCCCCAGCAACCCTCATCCTTGGGGGATCTACCGCCGGAGATGATGGAGAGTGAATCGCCTCCACAAGCTTCCCCAGCGCCTAGGGCAGATGACACCGAGGTGTCATCGCATAGGCCCTCCCCGGGCCTCAAAGATACGCGGGGGTTGGGGGCGACTTAATGGTGTGAGAGGGCACTACCTCTGCTGCCGAAGGACTGGGGGTTCGGCCCCCACAGAGACTGGCGACTAGGGCCCCGATCGATCAGACCCACAGCCGCATACTGTTGGAGAACGTAGCAGAATTTTAAAATTTTCTACGCATCACCAAGATCAATCTATGGAGTCATCTAGCAACGAGGGAAAGGGGAGTGCATCTACATACCCTTGTAGATCGCGAGCGGAAGCGTTCAAGAGAACAGGGTTGATGGAGTCGTACTTTCGCAACGGCGCACAGTTAGGGGGAACACTTTCTTGAAATTATGTGAGGGATCATCTTATTTATTACCGTCGTTCTAAGCAAATAAGAAGCAAAAAACATGATAAACATCACATGCAATCAAATAGTGACATGATATGGCCAATATCATTTGCTCCTTTTGATCTCCATCTTCGGGGCGCCATGATCATCATCGTCACCGGCATGACACCATGATCTCCATCATCGTGTCTTCATGAATTTGCTTCGTCATCTATTACTTCTACTACTATGGCTAACGGTTTAGCAATAAAGTAAAGTAATTACATGACGTTTATGTTGACATGCAGGTCATAAATAAATTAAGACAACTCCTATGGCTCCTGCCGGTTGTCATACTCATTGACATGCAAGTCGTGATTCCTATTACAAGAACATGATTAATCTCATACATCACATATATCATTCATCACATCCTTTTGGCCATATCACATCACATGGCACATGCTGCAAAAACAACTTAGACGTCCTCTAATTATTGTTGCAAGTTTTTACGTGGCTGCTATAGGTTTCTAGCAAGAATGTTTCTTACCTACGCCAAAACCACAACGTGATATGCCAATTTCTATTTACCCTTCATAAGGACCCTTTTCATTGAATCCGATCCGACTAAAGTAGGAGAGACAGACACCCGCTAGCCACATTATGCAACTAGTGCATGTCAATCGGTGGAACCAGTCTCACGTAAGCGTATGTGTAAGGTCGGTCAGGGCCGCTTCATCCCACGATGCCGCCGAATCAAGATAAGACTAGTAACGGCAAGTAAATTGACAAAATCAACGCCCATAATAACTTGTGTTCTACTCGTGCATAGAAACTACACATAAACCTGGCTCTGATACCACTGTTGGAGAACGTAGCAGAATTTTAAAATTTTCTATGCATCACCAAGATCAATCTATCGAGTCATCTAGCAATAAGGGAAAGGGGAGTGCATCTACATACCCTTGTAGATCGCGAGCGGAAGCGTTCAAGAGAATGGGGTTGATGGAGTCGTACTCGTCGTGATCCAAATCACCGATGACCGAGCGCCGAACGGACGGCACCTCCGCGTTCAACACACGTACGGTTGGGAAGACGTCTCCTCCTTCTTGATCCAGCAAGGGAAGGAGAGGTTGATGGAGATCCAGCAGCACGACAGCGTGGTGATGGAAGCAGTGGTGATCTCGGCAGGGCTTCGCCAAGCTCCAACGAGAGAGAGAGAGAGAGAGAGAGAGAGAGAGAGAGAGAGAGAGGTGTTACGAGGGGAGAGGGAGGCGCCAGGGACTTGGGTACGACTGCCCTCCCTCCCCCCAGTATATATAGGTCCCCTAGGGCGGGAGCTGCCCCTAGGAGATGGGATCTCCAAGGCGGGCGGCGGCCAAGGGGGACTTGCCCCCCAAGCCAAGTGGGGCGCCCCCACCCCTAGGGTTTCCAACCCTAGGCGTAGGGGGAGGCCCATGGGGGGCGCACCAGCCCACCAGGGGCTGCTTCCCCCTCCCACTTCAGCCCATGGGGCCCTCCGGGATAGGTGGCCCCACCCGATGGACCCCCGGGACCCTTCCGGTGATCCCGGTACTATACCGATTACCCCCGAAACTTTCCCGATGGCCGAAACTGGACTTCCTATATATAAATCTTCACCTCCGGACCATTACGGAACACCTCGTGACGTCTGAGATCTCATACGGGAATCCGAACAACTTTCAGGTTACCGCATACTAATATCTCTACAACCCTAGCGTCACCGAACCTTAAGTGTGTAGACCCTACGGGTTCGGGAGACACGCAGACATGACCGAGACGACTCTCCGGTCAATAACCAACAGCAGGATATGGATACCCATGTTGGCTCCCACATGTTCCACGATGCTCTCATCGGATGAACCACGATGTTGAGGATTCAATCAATCCCGTATTCAATTCCCTTTGTCAATCGGTACGTTACTTGCTCGAGATTCGATCGTCGGTATCCCAATACCTCGTTCAATCTCGTTACCGGCAAGTCACTTTACTTGTACCGTAATGCATGATCCCGTGGGGACCAAACACTTGGTCACATTGAGCTCATTATGATGATGCATTAGCGAGTGGGCCCAGAGATACCTCTCCGTCATACGGAGTGACAAATCCCAGTCTCGATCCATGTCAACCCAACAGATACTTTCGGGGGTACCTGTAGTATACCTTTATAGTCACCCAGTTACGTTGTGACATTTGGTACACCCAAAGCACTCCTACGGCATCCGGGAGTTACACGATCTCATGGTCTAAGGAAATGATACTTGACATTGGAAAAGCTCTAGCAAATGAACTACACAATCTTGTGCTATGCTTAGGATTGGGTCTTGTCCATCACATCATTCTCCTAATGATGTGATCCCGTTACCAATGACATCCAATGTCCATAGTCAGGAAACCATCACTATCTATTGATCAACAAGCTAGTTAACTAGAGGCTCACTAGGGACATGTTGTGGTCTATGTATTCACACATGTATTACGATTTCCGGATAACACAATTATAGCATGAGTAATAGACATTTACCATGAAAAAGGAAATACAATAATAACCATTTTATTATTGCCTCTAGGGCATATTTCCAACACATACTACTCTAGAGACCCATACGGCTCCGGAGTCTAGTGAGCGACCCCCTGCAGGGGAAGGGGGTGCGGCGTCCTCTGTTAATCCGGAGGCACCGAATACCATGGAGGACGCACTGCAAAGTGCATCCACCCTAGATGAGCACCGCTTCCTGATGGGTACGGTGGCTGAGAAGATTCAGTCCGCCAAGAGCGGCCTGAACAAACCCTTCTCTAGCCTGCTAGCAGGCTTCGAGGTATGCCATGTAATATTTTAGATCATTTTTACGAGAAATATGCCTGTATATAGACAGTAGCCCCTGAGACTCTGTTCGATTCTTTGAAAGAAAAGCAAGCAGAGTATCAAAGATAGTTGTCAGGTGGTAACATGCTATTTTATTTGGATTAAAACAGGCCTCCCTGTTAGCGGCGACTGCCCAATCAGCGGAAATTTCTGAACTCAAACGGAAACTAGAGCAAGCTAATGAGGACCTAGTCCTTATTAACAAGCGGCTCGACCAGGCGCAAGGTATGAGATACTCTTATGTTATGCCTGTTTGTGTCTGTATTCTGTGGGATTTCCAGAGTTGTAATGTGTGTGTTTGTGCAAATGGTGCTGCCGCCGTTGAAACCCTCAGGGGTGAGCTTACCCAAGCCAAGGAGAAAGCTAGGTAAGCAAGGTGCCCGCTGATAAAGCGAATGCGGACTTAACGGTCGAACAGGCCGCTCGTTGCCGTTTTGAGGAACGGGTGACCGAGGTGGAGCAGAAGCTCAAGGACACCGCCCATAAGTGTGAGTCCTTAGGAGAGAAAAATAAGGCGAAGGGGACCGAACTTGCCAAGGCCCTTCAAGATGCCAAGGAGGCTCAGTCCGAATCCCGCGTGGTGCGCGAGGAAATCTGTCAAGACGGATAGATAGCGGCTAGTAAGCCCTTACCGTTACAGGCTAAATTTGGGGATCGGGGTATGCCTTGCTTAATCGACTATGGAGTTCTTTAGACACATACGCGGATCTGCCGAAGAATGTTGCGGGCGCCACCTAATTCTTCTGGGCCCAGGAGGGGTATGCAACGAAGAAGCTTTTCTGGTCATAGTTTGCGGGGCAGGAGCGTCCCGCACTGCTAAATGACCAGATGGCACAATGGGCGGAGCTGCATAAGATGTCCAGCGCAACCAGGAAGGACGTCATAGTCCGGTTGTGGCCGACCGAAGCCATTCCGGACAGCTACTTCGGCCTTGTGCGGTGCCTCATCGATGCGCTATCCCGAATCGACGCCAGCAAGAGGTGGTCTTGCATAGAAGGAGCGCAAATGGCCTTTGCCCATGTTAAGATGCACTGGGCGAAGATGAAGGCAAAAAAGGCGGCAGTTGAGGGCCCGCCCGAAAGCAAGGACCATCGCACACCAGAGCGCTATTTTGAGGACGTACTAAAAGGTGTCCGCCTTGTAGAAGGCCAATGCTCGAAGAATGTAGTGTTCGAGTGAACGAGTCCAAACTATTCGGGAGTTTGTATTATGAACTAAGGCTTTTTTAATATATTCGTGGCTTTACGAAGTGTTTTATCCTCCTGTGCACCCGTTTTTATATCTGAGAGTTCCCAGTCGTCAACTTCAACCCCCATGTAGATACTACTGGGGTGTTCGGAATTGCGCATGACTACACTTATCACAATGTCTTGGTCCATGAAGGAGGTGTTAGCGCGGTGAACCAGGCAATCAGACTATGCGGTTTTATTACTCTCACTTAGCCATAGGAGTTTGACGATGGGTCTACAAAGTAGCCCCTAGTGTGTACGCGGCTATCCCAATGTGGATACGTTGCATATGTGACCGGAGAATAGTCCTTCGTGTAATACAGAAAAAATCGCTAAAGATTTTAATAAGTCGCCGAGTGGCTGACTAGCCTCGCTGCATCATGACAGTCAGTTTCCGGCTTTCTCTACTGAGGTGCTTAACCGGACGAACCGGAAACACAATCATAGTAGTTCTCCCTTTACTACCCTAGCTGATCAGACGGAACGTAAGGTAGCAAACATAGGAGCCGGGCAACCCAACTATTGACCAAAGACATGATTCGGAGCCGATGCATATAGTGCCGAGCTCGGGACGCTAAAATGTGTGTATGAAACTGTTCGGACTTTTTGTTTGGCAACACATGTGTTGCCATATAGAGCCCCTGGCAATTTGTGCCAAGGTGTGTGCGTGAGATAACTAAACAGACGGAATAAAGTCTATAAGTAAAGACGATACCGAAGAAGAATTTGGTTTACTGGAGTTTGGTTGATACGTCAAAATGTAATCTTACAAAGGGTACCATAATCACCTAGGTCATTTTACATGTCGAGGGTCTAAGGCTAAGGGAATAGCTTTATACAGGTTCTTGAGTGAAGTTGTGGCCTACGAAGTCTTTTGCACCTTCCTGTTGCACGTCTGCGCCGCTTTCGCCTGAGTAAGAAAAGATTCCTTGAGAGGAATGGTTTTCCACTATTTTTACGGAACCGGGCTCGGAGAGAGTCCTTGTGAGTCCGTAGGATGAGTAGGTTTTGATGCACCTGTGGTGAAAGATAAAAAAATAATTAAAGAAAGGGGGAGGCCGTATAGGGTCGAGCCTTACTATAGGTTTGTCCGTATTGTGCCTCCGCTGATGCCCAAGGTGCTTTGAGTGCATAATTATGCACACGTGGTACGGCTTTCACGGATATACATGGCAATCGACGGAGGCAAAGCTGCTAATCCAGCTCTGGAATTGCCAAGCTGTTAGCATGTGGAATTAGCCGGCCTTGTGTAATAGAGTCTGGCAGCTTAATAGCCGATGAGGTGTGCGGCTTGACAGGGCCGCTTTGTACTTTGGCCGCAATGGCCGCGGTATACTCCTTAGTACGGAGGGAGCATTCTGTGTTTCCGTTGATTGTAATGACGCCGCATGGACCGGGTATCTTAAGCTTTAGATAGGCGTATGCGGGACCGCGTTAAAGCGGGCAAAAGCGGTTCGTCCGAGTAGTGTGTGATAGCCGCTGCGGGACGGGATGATATCGAAGGTCAAGTCTTCGCTTCGGAAGTTGTCTGGCGTGCCGAAGGCAACTTCTAGCGTGATTGAGCCCGT
Organism: Triticum aestivum; assembly: GCF_018294505.1. Lineage (NCBI taxonomy): Eukaryota > Viridiplantae > Streptophyta > Magnoliopsida > Poales > Poaceae > Triticum > Triticum aestivum. The sequence goes on from NC_057812.1 coordinate 288,440,761, forward strand.
GCAGCGGGCCTCTACACCAGGTATTACTCCTTTAACGGTAGTTTTAGTGGGCTTGATTCTTGACGGATCGATGCCCATTTTGCGAACAATGTCTTGATAAAGTAGATTGAGACTGCTGCCGCGTCCATGAGGACTCGCGTGAGATGGAATCCATCGATGATTGGATTGAGGACTAGAGCTGCCGAACCTCCATGATAGATACTGGTTGGGTGGTCCTTTCGATCGATGGTGATTGGGCAAGTCGACCATGGGTTGAATTTTGGGGCGACCGGCTTGATGGCGTAGACGTCCCGTAATGCACGCTTGCGCTCCCTCTTAGGGATATGTGTGACATATATCATATTCACAGTTTTTACCTCGGGGGGGGGGGGAGGGGGATTGCTTCTGTCCCCCTCTGTTCGGTTGACGAGGCTCTTAGTCATCGTCGTCGTTGCGCGACCCTTTCCCCTTGTGTTCGCCATTGAGTTTGCTGGCCTGTTTAAAGACCCAACAATTTCTGTTGGTGTGATTGGTGGGCTTATTGGGGGTACCATGAATCTAGCAAGGCCGATCAAGTATTCGGTCTAAACTAGATGGGCCATCTCTATTTTCCTTGAATGGCTTCTTCCGTTGACCGGGTTTGGAGCCACTGAATCCGGCGTTGACCGCCGTGTCTTGGGTTCCTTCGTTATTGTTTTGATGCTTGTACTTGTTGCATCGTGCCTTGCCATTGTTGTCCCTGGGTTCGGAGGTGCTAGGGTCGCTGGTGCTATTGCTTCTATGAGCAAGCCAACTATCCTCTCCCGCGCAAAAGAGGGTCATAAGTGCGGTAAGTGCTGCCATGGACTTTGGCTTTTCTTGGCCAAGGTGTCGGGCGAGCCACTCATCTCGGATGCTATGTTTGAAGGCCGCGAGGGCTTCGGCTTCCGGGCAACCACAATCTGGTTCTTTTTTATTAAGAACCTAGTCCAGAGCTACCGGGCTGATTCTCCGGGTTGCTAGATTATGTGACTAAGATCATCGGCGTCTGGGGGCCGAACATAGGTACCTTGGAAGTTGTCTTTGAATGCGTCCTCCAAGTCTTCCCAGCTACTAATAGAGTTTTCTGGTAGGCTGTTCAGCCAGTGCCGTGCTGGCCCCTTGAGTTTTAGGGGGAGGTACTTGATGGCATGTAGATCATCACCGCGTGCCATGTGAATGTGGAGAAGAAAATCTTCAATCCATACTGCAGGATCTGCTGTGCCATCGTATGATTCAATGTTCATGAGTTTAAACTCTTCTGGGAACTGGTGCTCCATTACCTCATCGGTGTGCGGTGCCTCTGTATCGGGCAACGTCATGGCGCAGTTCGGATGAAGTCCACATGCGGTTTTCGGCCCTGATGGGGTTGTGTTTGTCGCGCCAGGCCTGATGGCCGTCTTCTCACACTTGGGCACGCCCCCTTGATCCGTAGATTGACCTGGTCTGGCCGGCTCTATTGTCCAGGTCCTGACGTAGGTCATAAGTGTATCCCCGAGCTGTTGTTTCTCTGCTTTTACGATGAGGTGGTGCAGGCTGGTGCTCGGCTTGAGTTGTCGTTCTGTCTCGGCCACATGGTGGTCGGTTAAGTCCGTCAGCCACATTATGCACGGGTGGTATGGGCTCCAGCTGTTGGGGATCATAGCAGAAATTTAAAATTTTCTACGCATCACCAAGATCAATCTATGGAGTAATCTAGCAATAAGGGGAAGGATAGTGCATCTACATACCCTTGTAGATCGCTAAGCGGAAGCGTTGCAAGAACATGGATGAAGGAGTCGTACTCGTAGCGATTCAGATCGCGGTTGATTCCGATCTAAGCGCCGAACCACGGCGCCTCCGCGTTCAACACACGTGCAGCCCGGTGATGTCTCCTACGCCTTGATCCAGCAAGGGGAGAAGGAGAGGTTGGGGAAGACTCCGTCCAGCAGCAGCACGACGGCGTGGTGGTGGTGGAGGAGCGCGAAACTCCAGCAGGGCTTCGGCAAGCACTACGAGAGACGAGGAGGGAGAGAGGTAGGGCTGCGCCAAGAGGGAGATGATCTCATGTATGTTGCAGCCCCAAATACCTCAAGTATATATAGGGGAAGGGGAGGGGCTGCGCCCCCATCTAGGGTTCCCTCCCTAGGGGTGGCGGCAGCCCCAAAACCCATCTAGGGTTGCGGCCAAGGGGGGAGAGAGAGGAGGCACACCTAGGGTGGGCCTTAAGGCACATCTGCCCTAGGGTTTGCCCCCCTCCCCTCTAGGAGGCGCCTTGGGCCTTTGTGGGAGGCGCCCCAGCCCACCTAGGGGATGGTCCCTTCCCACTATTGGCCCATGTAGGCCTCCGGGGCTGGTGGCCCCTTCCGGTGGACCCCCGGACCCCTCTGGTGGTCCCGGTACACTACCGGTGATGCCCGGAACACTTTCGGTGGCCAAAACCATACTTCCTATATATCAATATTTACCTACGGACCATTCCTTAACTCCTCGTGACGTCCGGGAGCTCATCCGGGACTTCGAACAACATTCGGTAACCGCGTACATACTTTCCCTGTAACCCTAGCGTCATCGAACCTTAAGTGTGTAGACCCTACGGGTTCGGGAGCCATGCAGACATGGCCGAGACAACTCTCCGGTCAATAACCAACAGTGGGATCTGGATACCCATGTTGGTTCCCACATGCTCCATGATGATCTCATCGGATGAACCACGATGTCAAGGATTCAATCAATCCCGTATACAATTCCCTTTGTCTATCGGTGCGGTACTTGCCCGAGATTCGATCGTCGGTATCCCGATACCTTGTTCAATCTCGTTACCGGCAAGTCTCTTTACTCGTTCCGTAACACATCATCCCGTGATCAACTCCTTGGTCACATTGTGCACATTATGATGATGTCGTACCGAGTGGGCCCATAGATACCTCTCCGTTTACACGGAGTGACAAATCCCAGTCTCGATTCGTGCCAACCCAACAGACACTTTCGGAGATACCTGTAGTGAACTTTTATAGCCACCCAGTTACGTTGTGACATTTGGCACACCCAAAGCACTCCTACGGTATCAGGGAGTTGCACAATCTCATGGTCTAAGGAAATGATACTTGACATTAGACAAGCTTTAGCATACAAACTACACGATCTTGTGCTAGGCTTAGGATTGGGTCTTGTCCATCACATCATTCTCCTAATGATGTGATCCTGTTATCAACGACATCCAATGTCCATGGTCAGGAAACTGTAACCATCTATTGATCAACGAGCTAGTCAACTAGAGGCTTACTAGGGACATGGTGTTGTCTATGTATCCACACATGTATCTGAGTTTCCTATCAATACAATTCTAGCATGGATAATAAACGATTATCATGAACAATGAAATATAATAATAATAACTAATTTATTATTGCCTCTAGGGCATATTTCCAACACCAGCACCCAATCGCTGAATTGGGGTAGCAGTTTATGCTTCGGGTAACTCTTTGTTGGGCGTTCGAGGCCGTATTCTTCGGCTGCCAGGACATTACACTACAAAAAAAGACACATCCGTGACATTTTGGGCCGAACGAAATTTTTTTCTGTCATACATATGTCACTTCTATGACGATAATTGTGACAAAACCCAGTATCATCATAGATGTGGTGGGCACCTACTTCTATGACAAAAAATCATGACAGAAAATGGGCTTTTCACCCTGGGCGGGCCGGAGACGCAGCAGCATGACATTCTTTGGGCCGTCCATGACGGAAAAAACTATGGTAGAAGCGAGGGCGAGGAAAATTTCGGGGAGTTCCCGGTTACGGTGGGTGGTCGGGGGCCGAGCGATGCGCGTTTCTCTCGTACACGTACGAGCATGTGTGCGAGGCGTTGGCTCTAACTGAACCCGAGCGAGGCGTTGGGCTCTAACTAAACCCGAGCGATTGCACTGCAGGCTCCGCGTTACTGAACCCGAGCGATCGATCAATGGCTATTAACTGAACCCGATCGAGCGATTCCTTCGCTACTGCTGCTAATTGAAGCCGATCGATGCTGCCTCTGGATGAACAGTGAGCGTTGTGGGGGGGGGGTGGATGAACAGTGAGCGTTGCGGGGGGGGGGGGTTTGATGAACAGTTCCCGGTGGGGGTGGATGAATAGGACCCCATGGTCTTGCCTCTGGATGAACAGGACCCCGATCGATCGAGCCGGTTGGGGCTGGATGAACAGGACCCCGTGGAGGGCTGGATGAACAGGACCACCCCGTGGAGGGCTAGATGAACAGTAGATGGTGGAGGGCAGGATGAACAGTAGCCCGTGGAGGGGTGGTTGAACAGGAGCCCGTGGAGAGGGCTGGTTGAACAATAGCCGGTGGAGTAGCGCGCGGTGGAGGCTGGATGAACAGGAGCCCGTGGATGAACAGTCGCAGGTGGAGGCTGGAGGAGGTCGACGGTGGATGAACAATAGCTCGTGGAGGCTAGAGGGGGTCGACGATGGACATGAACAGTATCCCGTGGAGTCCCGTTTTGTGGTACGCCACACCCCTCCTGATGAACAGGACCCCCGTTTTGACCGTAGCGCTCCAACACAAGTCTGTTTCCTCCGTTTTGCGGTACGCCACACCCCTCCCTGATCAACAGGACCCCCATTTCGACCGTAGGAGGTCCGTTTCCTCCGTTTTGCGGTACGCCACACCCCTCCCGATGAACAGGATCCCGTTTCGAACGTGGCCGGTCCAACACAAGGCCGTTTCCTCCGTTCTGCGGTACGCCAGGCCTCATTCCCATCGCCTGTTCCGTCCAAGCCCTCCCAATGAACACGACACATTCCGTTGACTCCCCATGAACACGACGCATTCCGTTGCCTCCCCATGAACACGACGACGACGATGTTTCTCTGTTCCGACCCAGCCATGTACACGAGCACTGGCCGTACGTATGCGCGAGTAGGCGTTCGAGACCCCACCCGTATGTACACATACGTGGCCATATTTTCTTTCTTGCACCCTGGCCGCCTCTACTACGACACATGCGCGCCTCTACATCGACCAGTATATATGTACGTACACATTCGCAACCAGAATGACAACGCGACGTACGCTTCGACCAGGTGGGTCCCAACTGTCAGGGACTTCCTTGCGTGCGAAGATGTAGCTGGTGGGTCCCAGGAGTCAGGGGGCGAAATACGGTGGCCCGTACGGTGGGTCTCGCTGTCAGGTGGAGGAATAATTATTTTGCACGTAATAAGGAGGCACTTCCCTGCTGCGGCCGTGGACCCAGCTGTCAGCCTCTCCACATACAGTCCACGTCCGATGGAAGCCGTTCCTTGACCATGTTGACCACGCCGCGCCGAGAGCACCAGGGAGGTGGACGATAGCTGGGCCTAGGAAGGGGACGACGCGGAGCCGGGGAAGACGCGGCAGTGATGCCCACACGTAGAGGAGTACGAGGGTTCACTGGTTCGCTGCGGTGGGAGGCTGTCGTCACCGCAGAATAACAGGGGGTGTGGGTGAGTAGATGGATGGCCTGGCCAGCGGTGGGAGTAGTAGGGGGCGGTGAGGCCTCCGCCGCATCGCAGCCGGCCACAAGAGGCGGGAGCACGAGGCATGACCGGCGCTGGTTTGGGCGGCTGGAGCAAGAAGACCAGAGGTTGAAGAAGCACTACGGCCGTTGGATGGACATCGTACGGTCACTAGAGCTAGAATCGTGCATATTGACTAAGTTGACAAAGCCCTCCCTCCCCGTCAACTTAGTAGGCCCACAAGTCAGCCTGCCACTATACTGGGTCCCAGCTAACAGGGGGAGTATTCATTTTTTGTGAATATAAGGAGGCATTTCCTTGCATGCGAAGATATAGCTGGTGGGTCCGAGCTGTCAGTGGCGGTAACGTTTTTTTCACGAAATACAGAGGCCCTTTCGGTGGGTCCCTGATGTCAGGTGGAGGAATCATTATTTTGCGTGTAATAAGGAGGCATTTCCTTGCATGCAGCCGTGGACCCAGCTGTCGGCCTCTCCACGTAAAGTCCACTTCAGATGCATGTCAGTCATTGACCACGTTGACCAGGCCGCGTCGAGAGCACCAGGGCGGTGGACGACGGCGAGGCCTAGGAAGGGAACGACACGGAGGCAGGGAAGACTTGGCAGTTATTTCCCACGTGGAGGGGAGTATGACTGTACGAGGGTTTACTGGTTCGTCTGCCGTCGCCAGAGAATAACAGCAGGTGTGGGTGAGTAGAGGGATGGCTAGGCCAGCGATAGGAGTACGGTGGGGGCGGTGAGGCCTGCGCCGCAGCAGAGCCGGCCGCGGGGAGGAGGGAGCAGGCAGTCCCGCCGGCGCCTGTTTGAGCGGCTGGAGCAGGAAGAGCAGAGATTGAAGAAGCACGACGGCCGTAGGATGGCCATCCAACAGTCACTGCTTGTGCGTCAACCTTTTTTTAGGAAAGCCTCAAATCTGTGGTAAACAGCATACAACCCATCTGCCATTATTTCTAATAATTTACAGCCCATTTGCTAATTATTAAGGTTTTTTTGGAGGCCATATTCTTTTTGTTAGCATTACAGCCCATATTGTGGCCACGGTTAAAAAATTATACGAAATTTTGCATATTTCGGTGCGGTCCGAACTTTTTTTAATCCTGAAATTTCGACTCACATTCAAACTGATTTTAAAAATAAATGTATATCAATATAAAATCCAACAAATTCTCCACGCATAAAAAATAATGTAATTTCAAATCTTGAAATGAAAAAAAAGATATTTAAAACTAATTGCTGGTTTGATGTGTTTTAAAAATGTACAGCCCATTTCTCATTACTGATGGGCCATTTTCTCGGCCAGCCGAATGAAAGCTTTCCTCGTCTTGAAAGATTTGCAGCCCAATAGGCTTGACAAAGCGACTTACTTGGCAAATCACAAAAAAACTGGGCTGTGGCCATGGACCCAGCTGTCAGCCTCTCCATGTACAGTACTCTTCCGATGGAATGTCATTGACCACGTTGACCACGCTGCGCCGAGAGCACTAAGACGGTGGACGACGGCGAGACCTAGGAAGGGGACGACGCGGAGCTGGGGAAGACGCGGCATTGGATGCCCATGCGTTGAGGAGTATGAAGGTTCATTGGTTCGCTGCGGTGTGAGGCTGCCGTCGCCGCAGGGCCTGGCTAGCGGTGGGAGTAGTAGGGGGCGATGAGGCCTCATCGGCAGCACAGCCGGCCACTGGAGGCAGGAGCAGGCGGTCTCCCCGATGCTAGTTTGGGCGGCTGGTGCAAGAAGAGCAGCGATTGAAGAAGCAGCAGGACCGTTCGATTCAAATCCAACGGTTACTGCTGCTAGAATTGTTTGGTGACTAAGTTGACAAGCCCTGCGTACGCGTCAACTTAGTAGGCCCACAAGTCAGCCTCCCAACTGGTGCGCCGCAGATGTCAGTGGGAGGAATCATTTTTTCGCATAATAAGGAGGCAGTTGATTGCGTGCGGCCAGGCCAGCGGAGGGAGTAGGGTGGGCCGGGGAAGCCTACGCGGCATCACAGCGGGCCACAAGAGTAGGGAGCAGGCAGTCCTTCCGGCGGTATTTTAAGCGTCTGGAGCAGGAAGATTAGAGATTGAAGAAGCACGTTGGCCGTTGGATGGACATCCAACACTAACTGTTGCTAGAATCGTGTGTTCACTGACAAAGCCTTACGTAAACAAGTCAGCCTAGAAATCGGTGGCGTGTACAGCCCATTTGCTATTATTTTTATATTTTTTACTCATTTTCTAATTCATATGGAATTTATTGCAGCCCGTTTTCCATTTTTAGAATTGCTGGCTATTTTCTGGTCCGTACGAGGGTCAAAAAAATACCTAAATATGTGGCAAATTTTGAAAATTCGCAAATTTTTCCTGGGGAACGGAATATTCTTAATCCAAAAATTAATAGCCATACTAAAACAATTTTAAAAATAAATTAGTACTATGTCATGTTAAATCCAATGAAATACGTATAAGATATCAGTGAACAACAAAAACAAAAAAAGAAACTTATATCCCATTTGCTATAATTTTTTTGGAATTTTCAACCCCTTTTGATATTACTTTTAACAGACATTGACCATACTTTTAAGCCAGGCCGGAATGCATCCCTCCTCGTCTTGAAAGATTTGCAGCCCAGTAATTCGGAGAAAACAAATAGGCCTAGCTTGGGTATTCTTCAAAAAGAAATACTGGGCTACCTATTTTCCCAAAGAACTGGTGCATGAGCATTTAGCTTTATTTATTTATTTATGTACTTATTTATGTTTAGGGGACCATGAGCATGTACCTGGGCTAGATTCATGTGAGAGCCTCCCTTCCAGTTAATTATGGGCTTCTCTATTGGGCCTTCATCAGTGGGCTGCATGTTATCAACAAGTGGAAAATGTGTTTCGAGTTTCAAAAAAAATGTGTTCCGTACGATAAATAGTATGCGCTACGTACGTACGGGGCACTAAAGGATCGAACCGTGCAACGACTTCCAAAACATTGTGTTTGTCATTCTAACAACACATTTATTCAACCAACAGACGAAATATACTACTGATTGTACATTGAAAACAGCAACAGCAGCAGCAACCAGGGCTGGGGGTGCAACAGAAGCAGTAAGCAGGCCGGAAGAGTGAAGACGCATCTCTCTCTTCCAAACCAAACATCAGCCATCATTACAAAAGGGCTACCAAAAAAGAACAAGTGTATGCATCAAACTAAATAAAGATCCTACTACACCAAGTGTATGCATCTAACTAACTGGCTCAGTTAGACGTTACTATTTATTAAGCTGTGGAGATTGGCTGACGTCTTGAACTAGATGGGTGCCTGACGGGGGAAACTCCAGCCAGCAGGTCAAAGTCTAATACTTGCGACCCTCTCTCCTACTTTGGGCTGCAGAGCGTGGCAGCACATATCAGGGTATGGTGCATGTAGAGACGCATGGTACGCTGTGTACACAGAGTTTTGCCTGATGAACGAAACCGCGCTGCCATCATGATCCTTGCCATCGGTTATCTCCTGGTTAATCGGATAATTCAGTCCGACAAACAGAGAGCGTGTACCAAGGCTACTTACCAGCCTCCAGTCAAAAATTCCTGAAGGCCCAGAGAAGCTGGGATCCTGCTCAAAGACCTTGCAGTGACTGTGATTGTATTCCATGAAACAACACGTCCGGTACGTGTGAACGATCATCAATCTTTCGCCGTTGTCTGATCGAGCCAGGAACCACCTGCAACTGCCATGCCGCTTTTCTTTGAAAGGTTCTGGAATTAGGAAGGGTACGGACACGAGGCGGCCTACAACATCATATCAAGTTGGAGTCGAATAAAAAAGGGCTCTTGGTTTAGTCAACCTTAAGAACAGCATGTTATGAGCATGAATATTTTTTCAGCAAATGTTGACAGTAATATAAGCAAGCCATCATGATATCATAGGAAAGTAACATACTGCTGTCACAGCCGTTTGTAGCGATGACTGGAGTAGGCCAGCAATACGTCCAGCCATAGGAGTCGACAGCGTAAATGAAGCCCTTGTGTTCAATGGCATCAGAGAACCATGGAGGATGTATGATCCCACGATGGACGTGCAGATTTATCCACTTACCGCAGTGACATGTCAGATAGGCGAGACCGCGGTTGAAGAACACAATTAGCCTGAAGTCTTTATAATTCACAGATCTTGTGGGCACTTGGTAGATTACAACCTTGAGCAAATCAAACTTGGTATCATGTTGGCTACTGTAAGATTCCGAGTATTCTGGGCCGCGGTGCCAAAGTAGTGCAGTGTTAATCGAAGGAAGGGGGATCAATCACTGGGTGTAGACCTCCACGAGCATCCAGCTGCTGCGACCGTCGATGAGCACCATCCAAGACATGTTCATGCCGACCCAGTACATACCGTTAATGTAGTTGAGGCTGACGGGGATCGGATCGCAGTCAAGGGGGTTGATGCTCGCCACCCTATGATCGTTATGCTGCGTGACACGCCGTTTCTGAAGATCAGGCAGCATCAGCAAGCAAGGAGCTGGCTTAAAAAGCTCCGGCCTGAGGGCTTTGAGTAAACGGTACAGCCCCGACGAGCACGTGGCGAGCGGCATGGTACTGAGATTGTCCACACGTGAAACAATGAGCTTGATTACCTCTGTGGTGAGCGAATTCCAGCCACTCTTTCGGTGGATGCTGCTCGGTTCTGCCATTGTTAGTGCTTGGGTTTCGGACGAGGGGGGAGGCGCCTTAGCGGGGATGGAAGATTGGACGAGATTATGTGCGGACAAAGATGGAGAAGCGAATATGTGCTGCGGGAAGTGGATAGGTGATGATGACTACAACACACCGCTTGACTTACAATACACATACCAGCAGCGTAGGGTCATGTCGATGCCAAACAACTTGCTTGAGTGATCATAGTACTGGTACTCCCTACAATGCTATGCCCTAACTTGCTTGAGTAGAGTAGTAGATTAGGACTCTACTCTACTACTAGCACAGGAGGAGTAGTATATTCTAACCTAAAATAGTTACAAACTTCAATGCCCGAGCGTGGAACAACTATGAACCGTGCTCAAAGACCGTGTCTACGTGGTGTTTGGACATGGGCGACAACCTCAACGCCAACGGTGCTGCTCCCGTTGCACCGTATGTGTTTCTGTCCTTCCTGTTCGAAATCGTGGTAGAATTCATGTTTCTACTCTGCATCCTACTACTATGCTTGTCCACATGATTAATTTCATCTCTGTTATAGCTGTCATGATTTATTTTGTGCTTATTCGGATTAAATCTCGTAGTAACTTGCACATATATTCAACTGGCGCAACGTCCCCTACAACCACTCCCGTTTCATGGACGGCCTGGTCGATGTTGGAATTTTGCTAGTAGGCCTTTATAAGGTGAGATCTTCTACCACTTGTATGAGCATGAGAAGAGGAGACCTACACGCACGCTCCTCCTCCTCGCTCGCCTCGCCACGCCACGCCTCATCACGACATGCCGCGGGTTGCGGGATTGAGCTGAGCCGAGGACAGAGCTACACTCCCACGACCTACTCGGCCCGCACTATATAGTTTCTCACCATCGTTCCAGATCATTGCACCGTCAAGCAAGTCTTCTCCATCCCTCCTTTCGGTGTGCACGGGGAGAAGGGACAACAGGCCTCCGGAACCCCGCCTCTCGTGATCCTGTACGGGAGAGGAGCGATCAAGTTTTGGAGGAGTGCACTCACGCGACTGCTGGCAGCGACGACTTCGTGAACGATGACTTCTTCCCCGACCTCGGCAACCTCATCCTCGACGACATGGGCGACCACATCAATGCCGGCAACTAGTGAGATATAGGGTGTAGGAAACGGTTTGGGAATTTGCATGCCTTTCCAACCAATGAGATACTCCGTACAAAGTATGACAAAGAAATAACCAGAGAGAAGGAAGCTAAAAGTAAACAATCAAACGAGCATTTTTGCATTTGTTTTGCATTGAATCGTTTCACAAGCTTGACTAGTGATGTTTTTCTACATTTACAAAAAACGCATCGTAATGTTAAAACGTGCATTTGCACGTACATAAGTAATAGTAGTACTCCCTCCGTCTAGGTGTATAAGTCTTCCCTCCTTCTTGGTCACGGTGCACAACCAAAGATGACTTATTGACCTAGACGGAGGGAGTAGCACAGTCTGCAAGCATATACCAAGAGAGACGTGTAGTGTGATAGTATATAGTAAAGTTTGTGCTATATGCACGTACTTGCAAAATGCGTACGAATACACAAGGTTTCCAAACTTTCCCTTTTACATACTTAATTAAGGACGCTAAAAATTCCTGAACGTTCGGGATTTATCATTTGCATCCCAAAACTAATGAGATCGCCTTACAAAACAAAAATTATACTCCTCCTAAAAGCCACAGCGCTCGCAGGAGCGCTTGCGGCGTGCCACGAGTGCCCTGGTGCGCGGCCATTTCCCAGCGCGCTGACACAACGCCTCTTCCTCAGCCTCGCAACTCGCGAGGTACTGATTGGCGGCTTGCCGGCGGGCGAGCGCGATCTCACCGGTGTGGTGATCCGACACCAACAGGTACTCCTCCTCGCTGGAAGCGTGCACCCGGTCCACGTACCGCCAAGCGTAGATGAGGCGCTTAGGCCCGACTGCACTAAGGGCGTCGGCACGGGCGTCATCCGCCACCCTCACGGCCCTCGCACGAGCCTTCTGCCAAAGAGCCAATTGCCTGACTCTCTCGGACGTGACATAGGCCTCCCAGGCAGCTTGTTCCGCGGTGCCTTCTCTTCCTCGGCCTTCTTCTCTGCCTCTATTTTGGCGCGTTCTGCTAGAGGCAAAGCCTCCCACAAGGTGACTTCCATTTCTTTCCAAAGCTCCTCAAGGCTGGGGGGGGGGCTTAGCAGGCGGCGCGACATTCTCCTCATAGCGGGGAGCCGACGCGTCCTATGGCGCGCGTGCTGGCGAGATTGGGAACACCGACGCGTCCACCTCAACGCGTCACGGCGAGGAGCGGAACGCCAACGCGTCCTCCTCGACTAGTGGCGGCGAGGAACAGAACGGCGACGCGTCGTGTCGCGGCGAGGAGCGGAACCCCGACCCGTCCTCCTCGACTAGTGGCGGCGAGGAACGGAACGGCGACGCGTCGCGTAGTGGCGAGGAGCGGAACACCGACGCGTCCTCCTCGACTAGTGGCGGTGAGGAACAGAACGGAGACGCGTGACCGTCCGCGCGGTGCAGCGAGGGGCTCCTAGGGCTTGGGAGGGGCGATGCCATGGTGGTCGACGTGAGAGGGAGGGGGTGGAGATAGCGATGAACGTGAACGTGAGGGGAAGGAGATAGCGATGTCGTGGGAGGCGCAGTATTTATAGCGAGCAATGGCACACCTACGTAAGATATGGACTAAGCTGCACTGACTTAATTGCCGGTCCATTTGCGTCACTGACATGTGGGCCAGAGCCCTATTGGGCCCATATGTCAGTGACCGAATGCACCTGCAGTTAAGTAACAGCTACGTGGGCATATTTGTTGGAGTAAATTACGGGGGAGCGAAGAGGTGTAAATATTGCTGGTCACAACGGATTGAACGAGGGTGGGAGGAGGAGAGTCATGCATATAGATTTGTTCACACGGGGTGGAGTGGTGGGACCGCCGGAGGAAGAAGGAGAGTTTGGCAGGCATATTGTTTCCACACATGGAGAGGAAAAGATTTGGAGACGGACGGGCTTCCTGCAGGTTTGGGGAACGGTGCATAATAAGTCATCTTGCATACCGGGCTAGGTATAGTCTCAAGTCATTAAAAACAAACACGCCCCACACATGTTCATATTTCAAGGTGCACTAAATTATTGCATGCGATGATTAAGGCTGGCCATAATGGTGGTATCTTAGCTGGTATCATGCACACGGGAATTGCAAACATGCTGATGTGGCAAAGAATTAAAGAAGAGAGGGGGGTTAGAGTAACTAGTGTTCATGCATGCATTGGTAAACACATTTTTTGTGGAGAACGACAGCACTAGTTGAGTACTTTTGCGGACTTCAAAAACTATTCCACAATGTGTCAACATTCACAATGTCTCAATATTTTTACACTCATTATAAAATGTAGTTCTTATACTCCCTCCGTCTAGGTGAGCAAGTCATCTTAGATTGTGCACTGTGACCAAGGAGAAAGGGAAAACAAGAGATCTTAATGTTTATTTGCCAATTAATAGCATTCCATGCAATGAACTAACCACTGCATGTCGTGTTTGGTAGTCTCAAGTCATTAAAAGCATGCACACCCACATCTCCTATTGGTTGATATGTCAAGAAACAAGAAACGAGGTAGAAGTTAATGCACCGCGCCTAAGTGTTTTGGGAGTATTGTAGATATTGATATTTTTAGTATAAATTTGGACGTGGGATTTCATTGATGCCTGTCAAAGCGTTGACAGGTTTGCTATGCATGACCTAAAGATGAAAGCGTTGAGCATCTCAAAGTTGACCAACAATCTTCAATTGTCAAAGATTAGTCGTTCAGCCAATAAGGTGGCACACTTAATCGCTAAGTATATATTTGACAATAGATTAGATGGTATTCTTGTAAATAACGTACCGCCCTGTGTGGTGAATATTGTATCAAATGAGTGTACTGGTGTGGCTGGTTAATTAATACTAGCAAACATACCCGTGTGTTGCAATGGGAGAAAGTCGCATGCTCCTAGCACATTAAGGATGCTTGGGACCCCTCCATCAGTCCACATTATCTATTCCAACATAGTGCCTCACCTATGTTGTCACTTATGCTCCTTCTCCCATTCACCGACCAGGGCCATGGTGTCCTTCTGATCGTAATGCGTCCAAACATGATCAATCCCAATATGATGATTTCAGCAACCATGCACACACACTGTTAGACTATGTATAGCTTCTGTACCTATGTACGTATATGGTACATATTGTAACACAACCATTATATATAATGAGATAAGCCACCCCTAGAGGGTTGTCCTGGTTCCCCAAAACTTATTGTCTTACATGGTATCACCCTAGGTTACGATCGCTTCCGCTTCTAAATCCTAATACCCGCACCGCCGCCGCAGCCGCCGCCGCCTTCACCGCCGCCGCCGCGCCACCGATCGCGCCGCCGCCATGTCGAGCGCCGCCACCACCGGTTCCACTGCTGCGGGCTTCCTTCCGGCCTCTCTTGCGGCTCTGCTCAACCTCCCGCTCGATGTCGTCTCTGTTCCGGCTCCGATCGGGACAAGGAGCATCGGCTCCGTCTTCTCCACGCCGCCGGCGCCCTCGCTTGGGCGTGACCTCGTGGTCCACACTGCGGCGCCGCCGTCCGCTGCGGACTTCGCAGGCGTCGTCCCGCCGCTCCTGCCGCAAGCGGATCACACTGCCCCGCTGGCGGGGTTGGCGGCGTCCGCCCCGGCCGCGGGCCTTGCGGCGTCCGCACCGGCCGCGAGCTTTGCGGCGCCCGCCCTGGCTGCGGTCCCGCCTCCTCCCGCATCGGCTTCGGTGCCTCCGGCTGCCTCCATGGTGTTTGCACCCCAGGCAGCCTCCTCGATGGGATTGTCTTCGCCGCCGCCGTTTCACTTCGGTCATCTCATCAACATCAAGCTCTCCGCCGACAACTACATCTTCTGGCGTGCGCAGGTTCTCCCGCTCTTGGGGAGTCACTACCTGCTAGGCTACATCGACGGATCGCTTCCCTGCCCACCCGCGCTGGTAGACAGCGTGCACGGTCCGGTCTACAATCCGGCCCATCGCGTCTGGACGGGGCAGGACCAGGCGAACCTCTCCTCCATCCAGGGGTCGCTCTCGCCAGCAGTTGCCGGCCTTGTTGTCTTCGCGAAGACGTCTCATGAGGCCTGGACCATCCTTGAGCGCACCTTTTCAGCGCAGTCCCAGGCTCGTGTCTCTGCACTCCGTCGTCAGCTTGGAGAGTGTCAGAAGCTTGACTCCACTGCCACTGAGTTCTACAACAAGGTCAAGGGCCTCGCCGACACATTGGCCTCCATTGGACAGCCCCTCACCGACTCCGAGTTCAACTCGTTTATTGTCAATGGTCTTGATGAGGAGTATGATGCCTTAGTCGAGATCATCAACGAGCGGGGCAACTCGACACCCATGCTGGCACACGAGGTTTTCTCTCGGCTCCTTCTCACTGAGCAACGGGTCGAGACTCGCCGCACCAGGGGCACTGGCTCCCTCTCGGCCAACGCCGCCACCAAGGGTGGCCGCTCTTCTTCATCACCCCGGTCTCCCTTGGGGCTGCCACCGTCGCCCGCCTCGGCCCCCCCACCTACTGCGACCTTACCGGGGGCTGGCGGTCCATGTGTGTGTCAGCTTTGTGGCCGCGATGGGCACTGGGCCTCCAAGTGTCATAAGCGCTTCCAGCGAAGCTTCCTTGGTCTTGGCAATGACGGCAAAGATACACGCAACAATGCCCGTCAGGTCGCCATGGCTGATCGTCCCGCGCCGCAGAAGCAACAGGGACACACTCAGTCCTACTCCATCGATCCACACTGGTACATGGACTCTGGGGCGACAGAGCATCTAACCAGCGAGATGGGGAAGCTTCACACTCGTGAACCCTATCATGGCTCCGACAAGATCCACACCGCCAATGGAGCAGGTATGCACATCTCTCATATTGGTCAAGCATCTCTTCTCACTAGACATGCCAATAGGAGTCTTCAGCTTCGCAATGTTCTTCGAGTTCCATCTGTGACCCGTAATCTTCTTTCAGTTCCTAAACTCACACGTGATAATAATGTGCTTTGTGAGTTTCACCCTTTTGATCTTTTTATTAAGGATCGGGGCACGAGGGACATTCTTCTTAGTGGGCGGTTGTGCCAGGGCCTCTACCGTCTGGAGCATCCTGGTGTCGCTCGTGTTTTCAGTGGAGTTCGGGTCTCTCCGTCACAGTGGCATGCTCGTCTTGGTCACCCGGCCACACCTATTGTCCGTCATATTTTGCGTCGTCATGAGCTTCCTAGTTTGTCTAGTCATAAAGATGTAGCAGTGTGTGATGCTTGTCAGCAGGGGAAGAGTCATCAACTTCCTTTTTCGGAGTCCAGTCGTGAGGTGAAACATCCTTTAGAACTTGTGTTTTCAGATGTATGGGGTCCTGCTCAGACTTCTGTCAGTGGTCATAATTACTATATCAGTTTCGTTGATGCTTATAGTCGCTTTACCTGGCTTTACCTTATTAAACGCAAATCTGATGTGTTTGATATTTTTGTTCAGTTTCAAAAACATGTTGAACGTCTTCTCAAGCACAAAATTGTTCATGTCCAGTCAGACTGGGGGGGCGAGTATCGCAACCTCAACTCTTTCTTTCAGTCGCTTGGGATAGCTCATCGTTTAGCATGTCCACATACACATCAGCAGAATGGTTCAGTCGAACGTAAGCATCGTCATATTGTTGAAGCTGGTCTTACTCTTTTGGCCCATGCATCTGTTCCGTTTCGGTTTTGGAGTGATGCTTTCACCACTGCATGCTTTCTCATCAACCGTACTCCTACTCGTGTTTTAAACATGAAGACTCCCATTGAGGTTCTCCTTAATGAACAACCTGATTACACCTTTCTCAAGGTATTTGGGTGTGCTTGCTGGCCGCATCTTCGTCCATATAACAAGCGCAAGCTTGAGTTTCGTTCTAAGAAGTGTGTTTTTCTTGGCTATAGCTCTCTTCATAAAGGTTACAAATGTCTTCATGTTCCCACTAATCGTGTCTATATATCTCGGGACGTCGTGTTTGATGAGCATGTTTTTCCCTTTGCCAACCTTCCTGTGTCCACTGTCGAACCACCATCCCTGCATTCATCCTCTGTTGCTTCTGACCAATTTGATGATGTTGCATACTCTCCTTTGCTGTTACCTAACCATGGTGCAGGAACCGGACGTGGAGCTCGTTTGGAGCTGTTGGAGGATTCACCATCATCATCGTCGTCTTCTGGTGGGCACGTCGATCGCCCTATGTTGCATGGCATCGATTCGCGTGCCCATGCATGGTCACCCGACGAGCCCGTCGCGCCGAGCATCTCCACTGCTCGGTCCGTTTCGCCAGCGGCCGCCGAGTCGCCCGCGGCTCGGCCCGTCACGCCGTCTTCGCCCGCGGCTCGGGCCCGTCACACCGGCCACGCCACGGCCCACTATGCCGAGCTCGCCATCGGCCCGGTCTGTGATGCCGGAGTCGCCAGCTGCTTCGTCTGCTCTGCCGGTTTCGCCGGTGGGTCGGCCTTCTTCGCCAACCGAGTCCGAGGCTACCGTGACTGGCTCCTCGTCACCGGCTGACTCGTCAACGTCGCCGTCCTCCAGCCCGTTGCAGGCTGCTCCGTCGACCTCGGTGGTTCCTGTGTCCCGACCACATACACGCAGTCGCAGTGGCATTTTCAAACCTAAGGAACGTAAAGATGGTACGGTTGCTTGGTTGGCTGCTTGTTTGGCTGCTGCTGTTGCGGATCCATCTTCTGAGCCTCGCTCATATCAGGCTGCCCTGCGCATTCCACATTGGCGAGAGGCTATGGAGCAGGAGTTTCATGCTCTTCTTCGTAACAAGACATGGACTCTCGTTCCTCCACCACCACGGGTAAATGTTATTGACTCAAAATGGGTATTCAAAGTGAAGAAGCATTCAGATGGATCTATTGAGCGTTACAAAGCGCGACTTGTTGCTCGCGGTTTTCGGCAGCGTCATGGTCTTGACTATGAGGACACCTTCAGTCCTGTCGTCAAGCCTACCACTATTCGGCTTCTTCTCTCCATTGTTGTTTCTCGTGGTTGGTCACTTCGTCAACTTGATGTGCAGAATGCTTTTCTACATGGATTTTTGGAGGAAGAGGTTTATATGAAATAGCCGCCTGGTTTCTCTGATCCTGATCGTCCTGACTATATCTGTCGTCTTTCCAAAGCACTATATGGTTTGAAGCAAGCTCCTCGTGCCTGGCATGCCCGCCTTGCCTCTGCCCTTCGTGCTCATGGGTTTGTGCCGTCTACTGCTGACACTTTGTTATTTCTTCTACAGAAGCCAGAAGTCACTATGTATCTTTTGGTATATGTCGATGATATTATCCTTGTCAGCTCTTCTCAGTATGCTGCTGATGCTCTTGTCTGCTCTCTTGGTGCTGATTTTGCGGTCAAAGATCTTGGGAAGCTTCACTACTTTCTTGGAGTTGAGGTCACTTCTCGTGCTACTGGTCTTGTCCTTACGCACAAGAAGTACTCCTTGGAGTTGTTACAGAGAGATGGCATGCTGAAGTGCAAACCGACCACCACACCCATGTCGTCTACCGACAAGATAACAGCTGTTGATGGTGAGCTTTTGTCTCCTGTGGATGCCACAGAGTACAGGAGCATTGTTGGTGGACTTCAGTACTTGACGATCACGAGACCAGATATCTCTTATGCTGTTAACAGGGTTTGTCAGTATCTTCAGGCTCCCAGAGATACTCATTGGGCTGCTGTTAAACGCATTCTTCGTTATGTTCAGTTCACCCTGACATTTGGTATGCATATTCGGCCGACTTCCTCTCGGGTCCTTTCGGCCTTCTCTGATGCAGATTGGGCTGGTAGCCCAGATGACAGGCGATCCACGGGGGGTTATGCAGTATTCTTTGGCTCTAATTTGATCGCCTGGAGTGCTCGGAAACAGGCTACTGTGTCAGTAGCAGTACTGAAGCTGAGTACAAGGCTGTGGCTAATGCTACTGCAGAGATTATTTGGGTGCAGTCTTTGCTTCAGGAGTTGGGTTTGTCTCAACCACAGCCTCCTATTCTTTGGTGTGATAACATCGGTGCTACATACCTTTCTGCAAATCCAGTATTTCATGCCCGAATGAAACACATTGAAGTTGACTATCACTTTGTACGGGAACGTGTATCACAGAAGCAACTCCAGATCAAGTTTATCTCATCTAAGGATCAACTTGCAGACATCTTCACTAAGCCTTTACCGCTGCCACAGTTTGAGGCTTGTAGGCGCAATCTTACCCTTCTCAGTTCTTTAGAAAGTGGCTAAGATTGAGGGAGGGTGTTAGACTATGTATAGCTTCTGTACCTATGTACGTATATGGTACATATTGTAACACAACCATTATATATAATGAGATAAGCCACCCCTAGAGGGTTGTGCTGGTTCCCCAAAACTTATTGTCTTACACACACACACACACACACACACACACACACACACACACACACACACACACACACACACACACACACACACACACACACCTGTCACTAAACCACCCAATTGCAAGTGAATGTCTAATAATTTTCAAATTAATATAGTGACTGACATGTTTCCCGAGCTAGGGCCTACACCTAGTCCATTCAACATCCCACATACGCCGGCTCATTTTTAAATTGTGTATTTGTTTTCGAAAATGCATCAACATTGTTTTTTCAAACGTAAACACTTTTTAAATCACATGATCTTTTAACAGCATAAATAGTTTTAAAATTATAATATATGTTTAAGCACGTGGACACTTTTTTGAACTACATGATTTTTTTTCTAAAACAACTATGAACATTTTTCAATTATATGAATATTATTTTAATACATGAACACTTTTCTTGGGACTACATAAAAGAAGCATGAACAGTTTAAAAAAATAGTAACATCTTTCAAAAGGAAATAAAAAATTAGAACTTGTGAGCAAAAAAATTGACCCGTGTTCATTTGATTTTTTTCTTGATATGATGACGCGCTGAATATAACACCTTATTTATATCACCTGTTCCACCATAGAGATCCCACCAGCGTGTCATTTGGCCCATAATTATGATCGTTCCTTTTGAAACTTTTTCCGTCTGAGATCCTTCTATTAATTTCCTTCCTTCTTTAAAATATACTCGAAATCTTGTTTACAATTGTGTTATTATACGTCCCTTCCGCACTCGCAATGTCAATTTTGCGCATAATTGTGATGGTACCTTTTAATTCCGTTTCTTCTAAGTTTATTCCTTCTTTTTATTTCTTTCCTTCTTCAATTTATGTATACCCAAATCCTGCTTACAATGGTGCCTACAATTAGGCGTTTCCACATCCGGCCTCAATTTCCTTCTTCAATTTACAGTGAACACCGCTGCTACCAGCCTTTGATTATGGCTGGTCCCAATAAATGATGGTCCTCCTTAATAATCATGCAATTAAGTGCCCAATCGGTTAATAATTTGTTCTGACCCGTCCTCTTTTACTTTGATGGTGCAACAGTCCCTCCATTACATTAATATAATGTCCCAATTAATGCCTCCTTTACAATGGAGGATGCAATCCCTCGTTTGATTATGTGATTAATGCCCAATAGCTTAATTTCTTCCGCGTTATAACGATTCTTCATGTCCTTAATTTCCTAGGCATCTCATTTATATTTCATGTAATTGTTGAAGGTATATAAATTGATTGAATTCGATATATGGGATCGAAGTGACACAATTTTAATTGCGAATAGTTGTGCACCTTCTGTCTTTTATAATAATACTATAAAGGAATCCCACAATTAAATTCAAAAATAGATTGTGGTTTAGTTGGCTACCGCAGTTGTACTATTTCGCTAGAGGTCTTGGGATCGATCCCCACACATATCTGTTAGTTTTTATATATACCGTGAACGAAAAATCATGTGAGATACGTGGGCCTAGGCCCATTACATATTGTGAGCAAAAAATTGTGTGATATACGTGGGCCGAGGTCCATTGCTGTGATGGTGCAAACCATTTTTATATATACCGTGCACGAAAAATCATGTGAGATACGTGGGCCTAGGCCCATTACATATTGTGAGCAAAAAATTGGGTGATATACGTGGGCCGAGGTCCATTGCTGTGATGGTGCAAACCATTTTTAAAATTATTCGCCAAAAATAGTACCACCTCGGATACAACAAAACTCAAAAAATTAAAATTAATAATATAGGTGAGCGGATGAAAAACTTGGAGAAACGCACCTTGCTTTATTAGTAGGTGTAGATAAGGTGGTGTTCAAAAAAAGTATAAATTTGGTCAAACACTTTGCAAACGGTTGACGGGAGTAAAAAGGACCAGAGGGAGTATCATGCATGCAGAGTAGGCAAAACAAATTGCTTGTCTAAAAAAAGGCAAAAAATTGCTCATTTATAGCCGGTCGAAGTCTCAAAGGGCGCGACCACGCGAGGGAGGCGAAGGTCGTGGGAAGTGCGACGTTTTACGGAATTAAGTGAAGTTACATCCACGCGCCGGCATGGCGTGCGAACAGGCAGAAGCTATACCGTCATGCCTATGATATGGGTCTAGTAGACATGACATCTAGTGGGTCCCGTATAGTTCTCGAGAACTCTTTGGGGGCTTGCATCCATTTATCCACCAGGCAAGCCAGCAACCCCACGCCGTTCGCACGCCCTACTCGTCCCCGTCTTCTACCTTACAACAGTTCGCTCCCAGTCCTCCCGTCCTTTCACATTAGTTCGTTCCCAGTTTTTTTGCGGGGTACAACAGTTCAACTTCTCCTAACCCTCCTCCAAAATCCATGGCCTCCCAAATCTCCATGGTCGCCGCTGAGTACCAGGTTAGAGCCATCACCGGCGATCAGTTCATCGTCATCTACACACGTGGATCCGAGATGGTGAAAGCATGGCTTGCTCGCTTCCTACGCATGTTCAATAGTTCAACGGATGAGTGGGTCCCTGGGCTAGATGTTGAGTACACCACAGTCCTGGGATGAGAGAAGGATCTAAAGGACGAGGAGAGGAAGAAGCCCGCCGTGATCTAGGTTTGCGTACATAACGTTTGCTTGGTCAACCACATATGCCATGCCGACGTTGAGTGCCAGGATTTTAAGAACTTCCTCAAGGACAAAAGAGTGAAATTCGTTACTGTAGGCTTTAAGAACGACAGTGACGTCCTGCGTCGGATAGGTCTCATTGTAGGCCAGCCCTTCGATCTCCAGAAGGCAAGCCTGGTGTCCTCCTCTCAACCTTCAATGCTGACCCTGGCAGCAACCATGATTGATCCTTCATACACTAAACTGAAGAAACCTCATCACGAGTTTCATCATGCATGGGAGTCGAAGACATTAGATGAAGATCACATCCTGTACACAGCAATGGATTCCTACCTTTGTTTAAATATCTACAAGGGTTGGATGAAGAAGCAGAGCCCAGTGTCCGGTTCAAGCAAAGAAGCGTCGGCGAAGAGGAAGAGGAAGAGGGACGAGGACGAAGTCGAGGACGTGGACTCGGACTCCAAGTAGGTGGTAGTGTCGTCGCTCATGCTGGTTCTACTGCAGTGTCAAGCGGACTAGTTGCTTATTAGTTTATTTTCAAGGGTGTGTTGTGCTGAGGCCCCAACAGAACTATGTTTATGTTCTTTCTCGTTATTTGAACTCTTTAGTACGTACAGTAGTACTAGTACTATGTCTTACTACTGTTCTTCTTGCAGTTGGTACTACTGCTCGTATCTTCGTGTTCCTACTGTGCTTAATATGTTCGTACTAGTAGTATAATTTGGGTCAGTCGATTTGTGAAAGAAGTTCGACGGAGCAAAAGAAGAAGATGGCAGAAGAGGTGGAAGAAGCCCTTCTAGCCATCCATGTTGCATCAAACGGCTCACATGAGTCGACTGACCCAAATTGCTCCTTCAGATTGCAGGATCCACGTGGCATTCAAGGTCTCGAAGGTAGATTCTGCGTCCGCATCCGGTTTGCAGGCTCGACGCGCGCGCGACCGGCTTCCGCCGCGACAGCCACCATGCACGCCTCCTACGCGCTGGCGGAGACGACAATGACACCCTAGTTCCTCCTCGCCGGTGTGCTGGAGCACGCACTCGTCCTCCTCTTCGTACGCTACGTGCATAGACGCGGCTCCACCAGTTGCTCGCGTGCTTGGCAGCGCGGCGACATCGCGAGGAGGGACTACCGACGACGTGAGCGGGCGAGCCTTCGGCTTCATGGCACAGGGATGGCGGCGACACGGCAGTGATGGGCGAGAAATTGTTGGCCGGAGCAGGCAGGCGCCGGCATGCGCAACGGCGGCGTCGGCATATTGATGAGTGCGCGTGTGGGAGCTTACTTTAGTTATATATATATATAAGGTTGGTCAAACTTAAAAGAAAACCGTAGTAGTACACGTAAACATTAGACTTAGGCAGCGCTTTTATTAGTTACTAGCTTATGTTCTTGCCCATTGTGACCAGCCTTAGTACCACGACCACGATATGGAATCCTGTGCAAGCGCGTGAACTGCGACCGCGCGGTCGATCGAACGGTGTGTCACCGTGTCGCGCTCGAAGGACATCCACCGAACCTTTTTGTGTGTGTGAAAACAATCCTTGAATATTACTCAAGTTTTTTTCCTGTGAAAGTTCTTGACGCTGCAATATTTCCATATATTTGAATTTAGCTCCAGTTCATGTTTATTTGGATTTGGACGTTTTAGGTGCGCCCTAGTTTTTTTTAATACTGGTTTTGTGTGTGTGACAGAGAGAGAACGTGTGTATGTGTCCATATGTGTGTTGTGGCGGAAGGGCAATGTGGAGACGTGTGCGTGTGATACAGACATAGAGAGATGTGAATGTGCAAATGATCGTGCATGAGTGAGACATAGACAGATGCCGATACATTGTGTATACATGAGAGAACGGTCTTCTAGTTTACTTGTGTGTGTGTGTGAGGGGGGGAGAGAGACAGAGAGAGGAGCATCCGTAACACAACAACCATCTCTCTCGATTCGTCCGTCCCTCGCACGGTTGCATGCAACACATGCATCAACGCGCACATTTTGACACCCTCACCCGGCCCCTGCCCACCTCAAGACCCGCACAATCTCTTCGTGAATACCCATTTCTCTCCTTAGGTTTGTTTTCTCTCAATATCTGACACACACACACACAGAGAGAGAGAGAGACGCAGCACAACACGCACACACACTCCCCCGAGCACACAATTCATCCCCATCCAAGGTTATACGGCAACCACTCTCACTTGTGCTTCTTTGCACCCCAACATGCACAACACCTCAATCTTCAAAGAGGGAAATGAGCAGATCGAAGACGGCGACCACACTGCGCTAGAGAATGCGGGGTCATTTGGAAGCAAGGTGATGTGACGACGGCTGACTGACTCCTCCCCCCACCCTCTCTCTCTGTCTTGCACAAAATTACCAATACCTCTCTCCTCCGCACAAAATTGTCAATCCCTCAACCCACGAGATCCTTCCCCTCTCGTCCATGTTTTTCCTGCTCTCTCAACAAACATGTTGTCTCTTCTCCTTCCACGTATACAAATTCCAGAGGCACACGCATCTCATTTATATTACATGTATGCATCTTTCTCACAGACCTAACTTCTTCCTCTCTCTTTCTCTCTCTATCTCTCTCTCTGTCTCGTTAGGTTTGTCTCCTACTCTCTCGTCCACATACATACAATCTTTCCCGCCCTATCTGCTCCATCTTCAAAAGCTCTCTCTGCACGTTCCATTAACACATTGGGATATGTCAAAATGTTGCTTCTATAATGGTTGATGTCAAGTTATGGTTGTTCTTGTTGCATCCTACAAAGTAATAACTATGAAATGCATTTAGATTCTCATTTGACTGGGATTATGTGAGTTTGAGCATGTTGTGAAGTACTATAGACCTTGTATACATCTTGGGATTCGACAATGATTGTAACTATTGAATTGTATAGACCATTACATTCGAAGTCAATAGCCTAATATATTTATTTCACAATTTCAACAAATGATTAGTTCACTACAAACTAAGAAAACAAATGTGTGCTCCCTCCGTTTTTATATAAGTCCACGTATTAGCATTGGTCAAAGTCAAGTTTTGTAAACTCTCAGAAAGCTTATAACAAATAGTATTAACATATACAATAACAAATAAATACCATTAGATTCATTATTGAATGTACTTTCACATCATACATATTTGTTATGGTAAATGTTTATATTTTTCTATAAACTTGGTCAAACTTTAGGAAGTTTGACTTCAGTCAAACCTAATATGCAGAGTTTACTACTACTACTCACTAGTTGCTTAGCTGAATCACTCAACACGCCACACGGGGAGTCCAGTGTCACAAAATTTTGAGGTCGGTGGGAAAATCTCCCGCGACCCTGATTCGAGTAGTGGGAAGTTACCATCATAGCCTTCAGAACAGGCCTACGGATGACGCTTGGTAGGGGGCTGTTTTCGTAACTTTAGGTTCACCCTACCCAGCCAACCCCACCCCGGCACCCAGAGTAGTACACCTGAATACTCCCCAATTTCTATCCCCACCGCAAAATAGACTTCTCCACGGCACCACAGCCTTTGTGCTCCTCCCCTTTACATCTGCACACTCGTCCACCTCAGCGCATCTGCCTCATTGACGACCTCATACGCCGCACCGGAGCCGGTCCACTGTCGTCGTCGTACACAGAGGCTCTTCCCCGGCATCATCTTCCACGGTCTCGGATTTGCTTCCCGGAATCCGACGCCAAGCGCAGAAGTACCACCGTCGTGGACAATGAACTGACTCCTGTTGCTGACCATGACTCACAGAGGCCGCCGCGACCATCGTTCTCCTCCTCAATTGGTAATGTGTGTATTGAATCACTTAGCAGTACATGTGCAGTTCCAATTTTGTTCATACCTACCCTTCAAATTTCCTGGGTGCTATTGTTCCCGTAAAAGTAATTGGTTATAGCCTCCATTGTCCAACAGAATATCAGCCTGTAATTGTGCGTCACTCCTGTATCGCACTATGCTTGGGTAGGTTTTTCATCTGCAACCAGTAGTGTGGCAAATGATGGAAAGGTTTTTAGAACTAGCAAAATGCCCATGCGCAAAATGCCCATGCGTTGCACGCATCAAGATGCATTTGTATGAGTAGTTTATCTTGTTGGAGATGCTTTAATATGGCAGACGAGTGCTTTAATGTTGCCCACAAGATGCGCGAGTATTACTAGTAGTATATTTTTCATGCCATGTTGAGATTTTAAAACCACAAGTGCGAACATGCAGAGGAGCAATGAAGACCAAACATGGGATATTCGGGACATCTTCAATGAGCATGGCAAGTTAAAGAGGAGCTGCACCGAACCTGTAAAACGAGCTTTGGTAAGTAACACCCTTTCAATTACTTTCGTGTAGCCTCATGTTCTTCGATGTGTATATGTTGTAGTTTCTGTTTCTCTTAAGCGTGGTGTTCTTCGATGTGTAATAAGAAGAGTCTTAATCGTCCTAATGCTTTTGTTTTTAGCTTGATGTAGGAAGTGGGTGTTCTCACCTTGTAGTATGTTTTTATTCATTTTTCCCTTATGAATTCACTTCTCCGAGTTCTATTTATCTGGCTTCTACTAAATGGATCTAGGTTGCTCTGAGTATTGATCTAAAAAAGAAGTAACTTCATGTCAGGATGCAATTCCTGCGAGGAGGGAAGTATGGTCAACCTCGAGATCATGTTTCCAAAACGAGGCTGGATTACACACAAGGTGCCAGTTCCCTAATGATGTTGGATTAGACACAAGGTGCAAATTCCCAGATGATGCTGGATTACGCACAAGCCAGGTGGAGTCGTCAGCTGTTCGTGTCCTCGTGGCATTAGTAAAGGCTGAAAGAAAGCGTGCAGCATCCCTTGAGAATGTAGCTGAGTTCCTGAAGAAGCGAAAAGAGCAATCAGATGATCTCTTCACCCAAGCCAAAGAAGAGATGGAAGAAGCCAGAAATAAGCTAGCAGAGGCAGAGCAGGCTAGGCGTCTCCTGGTATCTAAAACTATTATCAATACAAAATTTCCTTCATAATAGCTAGTTTCAAATGTTTATCCAGTCAGCATGCCTGTTGTGATGTCCGTGCATCTACTAATGTGGCACAAAATGTTTTTTTCGGGTCATGTAATAACAACAATTACTTTCCAAACAATAACAGACAAAGCATTGGACATGGTATAGTTCATGCGCAAGCCCGACATTCCAAGTTCAACTTCCACATCTTCACAAATATCTGCACATTCATACATAATGTCCACAACCATGATTCACTTGAAAGCCAAAAAAATGTGAGGAGAGTTATAAATAAAGAAAATTCTCTAGTAGTTCCTGCTACCAGTGCGAGCACAACAAGTCAAGACAATGCGTAAATTAATTATATTTTAGCCATTTTTGTGTTCTAAAATGCCTGCCGGCTCACAGAAGGACATGTTGCTGGCACACGCGCGGATTCAATCAAGGCAGGCGGGGCAGTCTTAAGCTGGTTGCATGCGGCGAGGAGGCATGCTCAGCCGGGCCTGTAGCGAGTGCGGCCCTCTTGGTCGGTGCGTCCGTGTCAGAGAAATCACTCCCTCAAGTCCTTTTTTGTTTGGGTATAACAAAATCTCATTTTCCATTCACATTTTACAAGTAAAGTTTGTGGAAAAACTTTGACCCAAAGTACGATGGGGACTAGTAAACCAGGATGGAGGTAGTAGTTTTTTCTAATCGAAGAAGGGTTTCCCCTTCCGATTTTCATTAAAGAAAACCAGCATCTAAATCTAAACCATAGTATTTGCCCTAGAACTACCAGGTTCAACATCTTGCTGAAGGAAATATGCCCTAGAGGCAATAATAAAGTTATTATTTATTTCCTTATTTCATGATAAATGTTTATTATTCATGCTAGAAATTTATTAACCGGAAACATAATACATGTGTGAATACATAGACAAACAGAGTGTCACTAGTATGCCTCTACTTGACTAGCTCATTGATCAAATATGGTTAAGTTTCCTAACCATAGACATGAGTTGTCATTTGATTAATGGGATCACATCATTAGGAGAATGATGTGATTGACTTGACCCATTCCGTTAGCTTAGCACTTGATCATTTAGTTTGTTGCTATTGCTTTCTTCATGACTTATACATGTTCCTATGACTATGAGATTATGCAACTCCCGTTTACCGGAGGAACACTTTGTGTGCCACCAAACCTCACAACGTAACTGGGTGATTATAAAGGTGCTCTACAGGTGTCTCCAAAGGTACTTGTTGGGTTGGCGTATTTCGAGATTAGGATTTGTCACTCCGATTGTCGGAGAGGTATCTCTGGGCCCACTCGGTAATGCACATCAAATAATCCTTGCAAGCATTGCAACTAATGAGTTAGTTGTGAGATGATGTATTACGGAACGAGTAAAGAGACTTGCCGGTAACGAGATTGAACTAGGTATTAAGATACCGACGATCGAATCTCGGGCAAGTAACATACCGATGACAAAGGGAACAACGTATGTTGTTATGCGGTCTGACCGATAAAGATCTTCGTAGAGTATGTAGGAGCCAATATGGGCATCCAGGTACCGCTATTGGTTATTGACAAGAGAGGTGTCTCGGTCATGTCTACATAGTTCTCGAACCCGTGGGGTCCGCACGCTTAATGTTCGGTTACAATATAGTACTATGTGAGTTATGTATGTTGATGACCAAATGTTGTTCGGAGTCCGGGATGAGATCACGGACATGAAGAGGAACTCCGGAATGGTCCGGAGATAAAGTTTGATATATGGGACAGTAGTGTTTGATCTCCGGAAGGGTTCCAGAATTTACCGGGAGGGGTTCTGGATGTTTCCCGAAATGTTTGGGCACGAGAACACTTTATCTGGGCCAAAGGGGAAAGCCCATGAGGCTCTTGGAAAGTGCAAAAGGAAGTTTTGCAGAGACTAGAGGCTAGACGCCAGGAACCCTGGCGTCTAGGGGGTAGACACCGGGAACCCTGGCGTCTAGCCCTGGAGTCCGAGAAGGACTCTTGCCTTTCAGGTGAAACCGACATTGAGGAGGCTTTTACTCCAAGTTTCGACCCCAGGGCTCAACATATAAATAGAGGGGTAGGGCTAGCACCAAACACACATCAAGAAACACCAAGCCGTGTGCCAACAACCCCGTCCCCTCTAGTTTATCCTCCGTCATAGTTTTTGTAGTGCTTAGGCGAAGCCCTGCGGAGATTGTTCTTCACCAACACCGTCACCACGCCGTCGTGCTGCCGGAACTCATCTACTACTTTGCCCCTCTTGCTAGATCGAGAAGGCGAGGACGTCACCGAGCCGAACGTGCAGAACTCAGAGGTGTCGTGCTTTCGGTACTTGGATCGGTCGGACGTGAAGACGTACGACTACATCAACCGCGTTGATATAACGCTTCCGCGAACGGTCTACGAGGGTACGTAGACAACACTCTCCCCTCTCGTTGCTATGCATCACCATGATCTTGTGTGTGCGTAGGAAATTTTTTGAAATTACTACGTTCCCCAATAGTGTCATCCGAGCCTAGGTTTTATGCGTTGATGTTGTCCACGAGTTGAACACAAGTGAGTTGTGGGCGATATAAGTCATACTTCTTACCAGCATGTCATACTTTGGTTCGGTGGTATTGTTGGATGAAGCGGCACGGATCGATATTACGCGTACGCTTACGCGAGACTGGTTCTACCGACGTGCTTTGCACACAGGTGGCTGGCGGGTGTCAGTTTCTCCAACTATATTTGAATCGAGTGTGGCTACGCTTGGTCCTTGCGAAGGTTAAAACAGCACCAACTTGACAAAATATCATTGTGGTTTTGATGCGTAGGTAAGAACGGTTCTTGCTCAGCCCGTAGCAGCCACGTAAAACTTGAAACAACAAAGTAGAGGACGTCTAACTTGTTTTTGCAGGGCATGTTGTGATATGATATGGTCAAAACATGATGCTAAGTTTTATTGTATGAGATGATCATGTTTTGTAATCGAGTTATCGGCAACTGGCAGGAGCCATATGGTTGTCGCTTTATTGTATGCAATGCAATTGCGCTGTAATGCTTTACTTTATCACTAAGCGGTAGCGATAGTCGTGGAAGCATAAGATTGATGAGACGACAACGATGCTACGATGGTGATCAAGGTGTCGCGCCAGTGACAATGGTGATCATGACGGTGCTTCGAAGATGGAGATCACAAGCACAAGATGATGATGGCCATATCATATCACTTATATTGATTGCATGTGATGTTTATCTTTTATGCATCTTATGTTGCTTTATTTGACGGTAGCATTATAAGATGATCTCTCACTAAATTTCAAGATGAAAGTGTTCTCCCTGAGTATGCACCGTTGCCAAAGTTCATCGTGCCCAGACACCACGTGATGATCGGGTGTGATAAGCTCTACGTCCATCTACAACGGGTGCAAGCCAGTTTTGCACACGCAGAATACTCAGGTTAAACTTGACGAGCCTAGCATATGCAGATATGGCCTCGGAACACTAAGACCGAAAGGTCGAGCGTGAATCATATAGTAGATATGATCAACATAATGATGTTCACCATTGAAAGCTATTCCATTTCACGTGATGATCGGTTATGGTTTAGTTGATTTGGATCACGTGATCACTTAGATGATTAGAGGATGTCTATCTAAGTGGGAGTTCTTAAGTAATATGATTAATTGAACTTTAATTTATCATGAACTTAGTCCTGGTAGTATTAGCATATCTATGTTGTAGATCAATAGCTAGCGTTTAGCTCCCCTGTTTTATTTTTGAAATGTTCCTAGAGAAAACTAAGTTGAAAGATGTTAGTAGCAATGATGCGGATTGGATCCGTGATCCGAGGTTTATCCTCATTGCTGCATAGAAGAATTATGTCCTTAATGCACCGCTAGGTGACAGACCTATTGCAGGAGCAGATATAGACGTCATGAACATTTGGCTAGCTCAATATGATGACTACTTGATAGTTCAGTGCACCATGCTTAACAGCTTAGAATCGGGACTTCAAAGACATTTTGAATGTCATGGACCATATGAGATGTTCCAGGAGTTGAAGTTATTATTTCAAGCAAATACCCGAGTTGAGAGATATGAAGTCTCCAACAAGTTCTATAGCTAAAAAGATGGAGGAGAATAGCTCAAGCAGTGAGCATGTGTTCAGATTGTCTGGGTACTACAATCGCTTGAATCAAGTGGGAGTTAATCTTCCAGATAAGATAGTGATTGACAGAATTCTGTAGTCACCATCACCAAGTTAGTAGAACTTCGTGATGAACTATGATATGCAAGGGATAACGGAAACGATTCCCAAGCTCTTCATAATGCTGAAATCAACGAAGGTAGAAATCAAGAAAAATATCAAGTGTTGATGGTAGACAAGACCACTAGTTTCAAGAAAAGGGCAAAGGGAAGAAGGGGAACTTCAAGAAGAACGGCAAACAAGTTGCTGCTCAAGTGAAGAAGCCCAAGTCTGGTCCTAAGCCTGAGACTAAGTGATTCTACTGCAAAGGGACTGGTCACTGGAAGCGGAACTTCCCCAAGTATTTGGCGGATAAGAAGGATGGCAAAGTGAACAATGGTATATTTGATATACAGATTATTGATGTGTATTTTACTAGTGTTTGTAGCAACCCCTCGGTATTTGATACTGGTTCAGTTGCTGAGAGTAGTAACTCGAAACGGGAGTTGTAGAATGAACAGAGACTAGTTAAGGGTGAATTGACGATGTGTGTTGGAAGTGGTTCCAAGATTGATATGATCATCATCGCACACTCCCTATACTTTCGGGATTAGTGTTGAACCTAAACAAGTGTTATTTGGTGTTTGTGTTGAGCATAAATATGATTGGATCATGTTTATTGCAATACGGTTATTCATGTAAGTTAGAGAATAATTGTTGTTCTGTTTACATGAATAAAACCTTCTATGGTCATACACCCAATGAAAATGGTTTGTTGGATCTCGATCATGGTGATACACATTTTCATAATATTGAAGCCAAAAGATGCAAAGTTAATAATGATAGTGCAACTTATTTGTGACACTGCCGTTTAGGTCATATTGGTGTAAAGCGCATGAAGAAAATCCATGCTGATGGACTTTTGGAATCACTTGATTATGAATCACTTGATGCTTGCGAACCATGCCTCATGGGCAAGATGACTAAGACTCCGTTCTATGGAACAATGGAGCGAGCAACTGACTTATTGGAAATAATACATACTGATGTATGTGGTCCGATGAGTGTTAAGGCTCACGACCAGTATCGTTATTTTTTGACCTTCACAGATGATTTGAGCAGATATGGGTATATCTACTTAATGAAACACAAGTCTGAAACATTTGAAAAGTTCAAAGAATTTCAGAGTGAAGTGGAGAATCATCGTAACAAGAAAATAAAAGTTTCTACGATATGATCGCAGAGGTAAAATATTTGAGTTACGAGTTTGGCCTTCAGTTAAAACAATGTGAAATAGTTTCACTACTCACGCCACCTGGAACACCACAGTGTAATGGTGTGTCCGAACGTCATAACCGTACTTTATTAGATATGATGCGATCTATGATGTCTCTTACCGATCTACCACTATCGTTTTGGGGCTATGCATTAGAGACAGCTGCATTCACGTTAAATAGGGCACCATCTAAATCCATTGAGACGACACCGTATGGACTATGGTTTGGCAAGAAACCTAAGCTGTCATTTCTTAAAGTTTGGGGCTGTGATGCTTATATGAAAAAGTTTCATCCTGATAAGCTCAAACCCAAATCGGAGAAATGTGTCTTCATAGGATACCCAAAGGAGACTATTGGGTACACCTTCTATCACAGATCCGAAGGCAAGACTTTGTTGCTAAATTCGGAGTCTTTCTAGAGAAGGAGTTTCTCTCGAAAGAAGTGAGTGGGAGGAAAGTAGAACTTGATGAGTTAACTGTACCTGCTCCCTTATTGGAAAGTAGTTCATCACAGAAATCTGTTCCTGTGACTACTACACCAATTAGTGAGGAAGCTAATGATGAAGATCATGTAACTTCAGATCAAGTTACTACCGAAACCTCGTAGGTAAACCAGAGTGAGATCCGCACCAGAGTGGTACGGTAATCCTGTTTTGGAGGTCATGTTACTTGACCATGATGAACCACGAACTATGAGGAAGCGATGATGAGCCCAGATTCCGCGAAATGGCTTGAGGCCACGAAATCTGAGATGAGATCCATGTATGAGAACAAAGTATGGACTTTGATAGACTTGCCCATTGATCGGTGAGCCATTGAGATTAAATGGATCTTCAAGAGGACGACGGACGCTGATAGTAGTGTTACTATCTACAAAGCTAGAATTGTCGCAAAAAGGTTTTCGACAAGTTCAAGGTGTTGACTACGATGAGAGTTTCTCACTCATAACTATGCTTAAGTCTATCCGAATCATGTTAGCAATTGCCGCATTTTATGAAATTTGGCAAATGGATAAACAAAACTGCATTCCTTAATGGATTTATTAAAGAAAAGTTGTATATGATGCAACCAGAAGGTTTTGTCAATCCTAAAGGAACTAACAAAATATGCAAGCTCCACCGATCCATCTATGGACTGGTGCAAGCATCTCGGAGTTGGAATATACGCTTTGATAAGTTGATCAAAGCATATAGTTTTATACAGACTTGCGGTGAAGCCTGTATTTACAAGAAAGTGAGTGGGAGCACTACAACATTTCTGATAAGTATATGTATGACATATTGTTGATCAGAGATGATGTAGAATTATTCTGCAAAGCATAAAGGAATGTTTGAAAGGAGTTTTTCAAAGAAAGACCTCGGTGAAGCTGCTTACATATTGAGCATCAAGATCTATAGAGATAGATCAAGACGCTTGATAAGTTTTTCAATGAGTGCATACCTTGACAAGATTTTGAAATAGTTCAAAATGGAACAGTCAAAGAAAGAGTTCTTGCCTGTGTTACAAGGTGTGAAATTGAGTAAGACTCAAAGCCCGACCACGACAGAAGATAGAAAGAGAATGAAAGTCATTCCCTATGTCTCAGCCATAGGTTCTATAAAGTATGCCATGCTGTGTACCAGACCTATTGTATACCCTGCCCCGAGTTTGGCAAGGGAGTGCAATAGTGATCTAGGAGTAGATCACTTGGCATTGGTCAAAATTATCCTTACTGGAGTAAGGATATGTTTCTCAATTATGGAG
The DNA here is from genome assembly GCF_018294505.1 of Triticum aestivum. Classification (NCBI taxonomy): domain Eukaryota; kingdom Viridiplantae; phylum Streptophyta; class Magnoliopsida; order Poales; family Poaceae; genus Triticum; species Triticum aestivum. Next base: position 288,475,136 of record NC_057812.1, read on the forward strand.
GTGACAAAAGGTTCGTCGTAAAGGGTTACGACGATGCAAGTTTTGACACTGATCCAGATGACTCTAAGTCTCAATCTGGATACATATTGAAAGTGGGAGCAATTAGCTAGAGTAGCTCCGTGCAGAGCATTGTTGCATACAAATTTGCAAAATACATACGGATCTAAATGTTGCAGACCCGTTGACTAAACTTCTCTCACAAGCAAAACATGATCACACCTTAGTACTCTTTGGGTGTTAATCACATAGCGATGTGAACTAGATTACGGACTCTAGTAAACCCTTTGGGTGTTGGTCACATGACGGTGTAAACTATGGGTGTTAATCACATGGTGATGTGAACTATTGATGTTAAATCACATGGCGATGTGATCTAAATTATTGAATCTAGTGCAAGTGGGAGACTGAAGGAAATATGCCCTAGAGGCAATAATAAAGTTATTATTTATTTCCTTATTTCATGATAAATGTTTATTATTCATGCTAGAATTGTATTAACCGGAAACATAATACATGTGTGAATACATAGACAAACAGAGTGTCACTAGTATGCCTCTACTTGACTAGCTCGTTGATCAAAGATGGTTAAGTTTCCTAACCATAGACATGAGTTGTCATTTGATTAATGGGATCACATCATTAGGAGAATGATGTGATTGACTTGACCCATTCCATTAGCTTAGCACTTGATCGTTTAGTTTGTTGCTATTGCTTTCTTCATGACTTATACATGTTCCTATGACTATGAGATTATGCAACTCCCGTTTATCGGAGGAACACTTTGTGTGCCACCAAACATCACAACGTAACTGGGTGATTATGAAGGTGCTCTACAGGTGTCTCCAAAGGTACTTGTTGGGTTGGCGTATTTCGTGATTAGGATTTGTCACTCCGATTGTCGGAGAGGTTCTCTGGGCCCACTCGGTAATGCACATCACTATAAGCCTTGCAAGCATTACAACTAATGAGTTAGTTGCGGGATGATGTATTACGGAACGAGTAAAGAGACTTGCCGGTAACGAGATTGAACTAGGTATTGAGATACCGACGATCGAATCTCGGGCAAGTAACATACCGATGACAAAGGGAACAACGTATGTTGTTATGCGGTCTGACCGATAAAGATCTTCGTAGAGTATGTAGGAGCCAATATGGGCATCCAGGTCCCGCTATTGGTTATTGACAAGAGAGGTGCCTCGGTCATGTCTACATAGTTCTCGAACTCGTAGGGTCTGCACGCTTAACGTTCATTGACGATATATTACTATGTGAGTTATGTATGTTGATGACCGAATGTTGTTCGGAGTCCGGGATGAGATCACAGACATGACGAGGAACTCCGGAATAGTCCGGAGATAAATTTGATATATGGGATAGTAGTGTTTGATCTCCGGAAGGGTTCCGGAATTCAGCGGAAGGTGTTCCGGATGTTTCCCGAAATGTTTGGGCACGAGAACACTTTATCTGGGCCAAAGGGGAAAGCCCACGAGGCTTTTGGAAAGTGCAAAAGGAAGTTTTGCGGAGACCAGAGGCTAGACGCCAGGAACCCTGGCGTCTAGGGGGTAGACGCCGGGAACCCTGGCGTCTAGCCCTGGAGTCCGAGAAGGACTCTTGCCTTTCGGGTGAAACTGACTTTGAGGAGGCTTTTACTCCAAGTTTCGACCCTAGGGCTCAACATATAAATAGAGGAGTAGGGCTAGCACCAAAGACACATCAAGGAACACCAAGCCGTGTGCCGGCAACCCCGTCCCCTCTAGTTTATCCTCCGTCATAGTTTTCGTAGTGCTTAGGCGAAGCCCTGCGGATATTGTTCTTCACAAACACTGTCACCACGCCGTCGTGCTGCCGGAACTCATCTACTACTTTGCCCCTCTTGCTGGATCGAGAAGGCGAGGATGTCACCGAGCCGAAAGTGTGCAGAACTCGGAGGTTTCGTGCTTTCGGTACTTGGATCGGTCGGACGTGAAGACGTACGACTACATCAACCGCGTTGATATAACGCTTCAGCGAACGGTCTACGAGGGTATGTAGACAACACTCTCCCCTCTCGTTGCTATGCATCACCATGATCTTGCGTGTGCGTAGCAAATTTTTTGAAATTACTACGTTCCCCAACACTCGCAACATAAACCCATACAACCTCCATCGCAAAAAAAAACCATACAACCATACGCCAAGGAGGTACGTAGTACTATGAATTGCATTTTCGCTCCATACCAATCATTCTAAAAACTACTTACTACTTATAATGCGCCATTGAAAATCGGAACTCTTAACCCCGCTAAAAATTGATATTTTAAATGTGGCTACTCGATCTGTGGCAACTGGCGAGCCACCGCGCTCCAAGTCGTACACCTATGGTCCCGACCATCAACTCCTATGGATCAAATTATCATGCGAGCTGACTATTCCTACAAAGGTGCTCCACCACATACCCGGTACCCGCGAATGCAGAAATCGTGCCCCAAGGGTTTTAGGGTTTATTTGTTAACGTCGCCTTTACGTAACACTCATGTGTGCGAGACAGCGAGAGGCCGACTGCGTGCGTGCGCCTCTTCTCTTCGTATATGTACTCCACCATTTGTCTGGTGTCCAAAAAATTATATTAACTACTAGCAATGTGCCCATGCGTTGCCACATGATCAAAGTAGATTAATACAGTGGCGGAGCTAGATGCAGACTACGCCTGGGGCTGTGCTATGTTGAGTGATAAACTTCTATGATTTTCTATGCTTTGCATGAAGAAATTACAAAGGAAGTTGTTTCTAGGCCTGGGGCTATAGCCCTAGCTGCCCCAGGCCTGTCTCCGCCACTGGATCAATACATATTCACCGATTTGATAGAAAAAAAAGTCTAGCTTTGAAATACGTATATCACTAAAAATATGTTATGCTTCACTCAAAATATATTCCTTTGGCGGTTTTGATGAGATAAGGGAGGAATGTTGTTGGTTTCAAGATTCGAGAAGTGGTATATGTCTAATTTCTACTCTTACTAGCAAGATGCCCATGCATTGCACGGAACATCAAGATCTTGTGGGAGAAAAGGATGAACGAGGGAAGGCCTTATCTGCAAATGTGGTGAAGAGTGCGGGTAAATTGCCATATTTTCCTTCCTATCCGTCAGATATAAATCAGACGACCTACATTGCAGGATGGCAGGCCCACCATCATCACCAACTCTATATTTTATCCCTACTCTTATAATAAGCATTGTCGGTGATGATCGTGTGCCTGCCATCCTGCAATATGGGCCGTCTGATCTATATCTGATGGATAGGAAGGAAACTATGGCAATTTTGCAAAAAAGATACCCACACCCCTCTCCACATTTGCAAATAAGGCCTTCCCTCGTTCATCCTTTTCCCCCACAAGATAAACTACTCATACAAATGCATCTTGATGTTCCGTGCAACGCATGGGCATCTTGCTAGTTGTTGCAAAAAGCACATGTGTGTGTGAGAGAGAGGGAGAGTGGAGGTGGACGGAGTGCATGTGTGACAAAGACACTAGGAGTGTGTGTGCGATAGGTGTCAGCTTAAAATGAGGCAATAGTGTGTGTGTGTGCACGATCGAGAGGGCGTGTCTCATGAAGGGAAGAAAAATCTACATAGATACAAGGAGTGGGAGAGAGACATGTATGCGATGGTGGAAGCATGAGTGTGCGGGTGTATAAACCTATCTAGAGGCTAGCTAGTCGATAAATGTTTGTGAGAGAAATACGAGTTGGGGTGCGAAAGCAAGAGTTTTGTGTGTGAGAGAGAGAGACGGTAGTCGGGAAGGGGAGTGGAAGCAGGAGTTGTGTGTGTGTGTTTGTGAGAGAGAGAGAGAGAGGAGACGGTAGTCGGGGTTGTCTGATTGGTAAACAAATGAATAATGTTAGTCTGGGATGGAGACGAAAAGGAGACCGCAACAAATGTTGTGTCTACAGGAGAGATAGAGAGAGTAATTTTAGTGGTATGAGTCATATGTAGATACATATAGGGTGTGTGAGAGAATCCCATAGTGAGAAAGACAAAGTGAAAGACGAGTGGAGACTGTGTGTTTGGCAGTGAAAAAGAAAGCTTAGGTACCGAGTGATATCAGAGAACAGTAGAGACGTGAGAGATAATGAAAACCATGTAACTTATAATGATAGGGAGAGTGTGAGACTTCTCAAGGGAGACGTCGAGAGACCATGTTTGCGAGGATAGGAGCAACATGAAGTGAGCGTCCGGGTGAGCTGGAGAAAAGAGAGTGATAGCTACCTGAAGGAGCATGCATGCGAGAGAGATGGGCGTGAAAGGAGTGAACAAAAAAGGGATTCAAATATTTGAATTCGAGATGATGATACATGTAATCCATACTCGAACCAAAATGGATCTATCAAACATGCATACTCATATGAATTCACGCACATCTATGTTATTTAATATGTAGATAGTACTGATCCATACATTTTAGTAGAACATAATTTGGGTAATTTTTTTTGAATTCAACCTTAAGATTTCGAGATCGTTGTATTTGTAAATCATATTATAGATATAAAGGAGCAAAATTCTTTGTTGTGCTTTTGAAAGTATATGTAAAAAAATGAAGTATATAGAATGTAATTCCAATTGAAAATGGATCCTGCCCAAAAAAATAGAATACAAACGGGATTCGAATTGAGTTGGCACGGTAAACGTGCACTCTGCAAAATTTGAACGAAGTGGGGAAAGTCGCATTAACCGCCCGAAACCAAAATCTGCGAGATGGAAATCACTACTGCCTATCCCTGCCACGCAAAGCCTATATGCTGGATTTCTATAGGTTTCGATAGGGGTAAGTTTGTAATTTCACCCAAACGTGACGTAACCGCCTCTCACCCTGATTCATACACGGTGGGCGCCAAAACACAGTGTGTCCTCGGCCGAAATCGACTCCCTCCCTGATTCATATTCATACACGGTGGGCGCCAAAACAAACTCTCGTCGGCAAATATTTGGTGTATGCGAGATTACCGTCCTATCCCCAACCGACTAGTGTTGCTGTGATGTAGTATAAATTTGAAACGGGGGCTAAGTTTGTAAATTTCCTCGCATTTGAGACAAGTGCGCCCTAAATACATGGTCCCCCCTTCCTCTCTACCTCCCTTTTCCCCATTCATACTCCGTGGGCGCCAAAACACCCTCTCCACCCCACCCTCCTCCGTCCGCCGCCGTCCGCCACCCCATCCACCGCCGTCCTCCTCCACCATGCCGGAGCTGATACCCTGACGCCGCCGTCCATTACAAGATCGACCTCTCTCATCCATGGCTTCGGACCGGGATCCTTGCATCCCGTCCTCTCGCTTCATCCCCGCCGTCGTCCACCTTGCCGGCGCCGCTCCTACGACCGTCTCGTCCACCGCGCCCCGCCGCCACCGTCTACCCTCCTAGATCTACTTCCATGCCGCCGACAGCCATCGCTACCGCATCACCATCAAATTCTCAGCAAATGCGTACACGGCACCGCACCAGAGGCGGTACTCTTTCGTATCTGCTCAACTTATTTATCGCAGCAAGAAAATAAATCGCCACTGCTTTACTCTGATTTCTTGTCTTGATTGCAAAGTTGCCTTTGTCTGGTTTGCACCTTTAGATCCACCATGGCACGCTCAACACCATACTCGCAATGCTTATGGTTTTCCCCTTTTATATTCCACACTAGTTAAATCACAGTAGACTAAATTTCAAAATTGGGTCAGTCGATTTTTCAGAGCTCGCTGGAGTTCGCCGGTGTGATCGAAGGGGCTCGGGTGGGGAAGGTGGTTGTGGGGGGCGGTGGTGGGGCCTCGTCAAATTAAGAAAACTCGATGCGGGTGGGGCGGGGTGGGGGTGGCGGAGGAACACATGCGGTGGGGCCGGTGGTTCGGCCGGCGGCCCGTGCGGTGTTCTGTATGGGAAGCACAGTATGTTCCTTGTCAGGAAGGGGAGCAGGGACATCTGCAGTCAACAACTGATAGAGCTGGCCTGTACGTGATCGATAGGCTTTCAATTACTACCGTCAATACAACACCGTAATTTCCAGCCAGTTCCACTTTCCCAATTTATATATCCTAGTTATGGTGTACCCCTGTTATGTACACTATGATCTGCCTAGTTGTTGTGTGCTCTTGTTATCATGGTTTGGCAATAAACTCTCTATATAGTATATTATGAACCTATCATCTGCCAGCTATCCTTACTTCTAGAGCCTATTTTTTGTGTACTTGTGCTAGATTATATAAATGCACACACCATATTACAGCACACATGAGCTCTCTCATCAGAATCCAGTGATAGCACACAAGTGTTTACAGGGGCGCCCCTATATTAGAATATCATCTGCATTACAAAGATAATCTCACAACTATTTATGTTTTCATGGTTCTCAGATATTATACGCAATTATAGTGAATATCAGAATCCGCGCATCAGAAGAATATTGTGGAACACTGCAATGACTTACAAAATTGGTAGCAAGGCATTGAGTGCCATTCTGGAAGCAATGAAACTCGTACGCTTCCCACCTGTTGATTCTTGTTCACAATATCATCCTAATGACTATTCTAACCTCGAGGAGTCAAAGGCAGATGGCCTGTCCTGTTCACCCATCAAGGTGCATGTTCTAATTTGGAAAGGTTTTATTGATTGCGCGTATCTTGCATATGTTGTCTTGCATTTCTTCTACTTTGTTCCACCGCCATCTGCTTAGTTTACTCATCATATATGTCGAGATGCCATGCCCATCCATTATCAATACATATTCCATCTGTCATCATACCATGTTTTTCCACTCAAATGTTGTTCTTGTGCATCAGACATCAAAAAGGAAGAGGGTGATTGCCGAACCTGAAGGAGCACCAGCAAAGTCCTTGAAAACATGGTGGTGCCGGAGAAATCAGACAGCACCCCACTTATATTGGCTGTGCAACCAGTGACACAAAACGTAGGACCGACTCCAGCAGACTGTACCCATACTTAACTGGCCACACCACTAGCCCCACCACACAGCACCTGCACTCCAGTAAAAGGTATACCGATTTCATTTGCCATAGCACCAGCTGTACCACAAAAAAATCCCACTCCAGCAAAAAGTACAACAAGTCCACCGGCCAAAGACCTATCCCAACTGCAGAGACGGCTAATTCTTGCACATTGGAACCCCATTCCATTTATTCCCAGTTTAAAAGACAATGCTTTCAATGTTGTTAGGGACTACGTGCATATATTCCCATCATCGGAAGATTATTGTGAAGACAAACACCATTTTCACATCTTCCTATCCAACTTACGTGTAAGTGTTATTATTCATGGTTATTATTTTCCTGTTTTCTGCTGATTGAACACATCAATGATTTACATTACATTGTTGTAACTAGGCGAGGGTCAATCTGGATAGTCATGACGAGCAAAGCTTGCTTGTGCTTTTCAAGGAAGCATTGCAGCAGTATCGGTGTTACCTGGGGAAATCACACTTTGATGGCAAGTCTATAAACGAATGTCCGGTGAAGTCTCCTGTGCTAAATTTAGAAGACATTGAATGGAAAAACCTTGTTATGCACTGGTCTCGTTCCCAGGATGAGGTACTGTCTATGAAATCACATGACAATTTGAACTTCTACTTTTCCGTATGTGCCTTACGGATGTTTTTTGCAGGAAATCTGCTCGAAGAAGAATTCCGGTTTGACAAGAATGACAGGATATCGCAAATATGCTACCCGCTGCTTTGCTCTTGTTAGTACCTTTTGTCATGTATCACTGTACTTGCATACATACCTGGTTCATTATGTGACAGCAGTATGCATGATAGCTTTCTTATCAATTGTTCGCTCCAAATTATCTGATCTGTATGAATGGTTACATTAGTGTAGAATATATCCAATGCCAATGTTTTTTTAGCTCTGCATTGTTCTTGTAAGTACATGTTGTCCTTTACCAGTGTACTTATAATGACAGGTAGTTGTTCATGTACCATCACTCTGCAGCTTATTTTCCTTTGCCCTCCATTTTCTACACATCAGATCTATATTTACTCTTACCATAAGGTTGGTACTGAAGAAGTTTAGCTGTGCATTGCTCTTGGCTGTACCTTTTGCCTGTATCGCTGCACTTACATTTATAGCTACTTGGTTATGTAGCATCACTCTTCATCTTATCTTAAATATTCTCCATTTTTTCGTATATTATCACATCTATATTTACTCTTAACAAAATGTAGAATAAAGGCAATGCTTTTGAAGAAGATTCTGTGGTAAACTTCTTGAATTGCCCCCCCCCAACAGCATGGACAAGGCCTTTATAGAGCCTGTCTTCACCAAGAATGTAAGTTTTTCCATCTCAAGCCTTCAAACTTTGTTGTATATATTTGGTTAGGCATGACTGCAACAGCTATTTATTTTTTGTGTTTGCATCAAATTGCTTGTTTAAAGTTTATTATATGTAGTTCATAAACAAAAGTTCGTCCTTTCTCAATTTAAGTTTTCAGTTGTATAACCAAGTTCCTTCTTCATACCATGTAAATTAAACTATACAGAGCAAGTGATCTTCTTTTGCACTGCATGTATGCTTCTGTTCTTCATCTATAATCTAGTGGTGTGGTGAACCTACCCACTACAACACAATGTCATATTCTGCAATGTCTTAACTATGAACAATGTCATATCATTATACTATTATTTAAACCATCTCTTTATTTGCCAATCTGAAATGGTACAAATGGAGAGCACACTAACCATTGATACTTATGAGTTCTTGATCTGTAATCCAGTGGTGTTGTGAAGCTGCCAACTCCTTCACAATGTCATTTCCTGCCATGTCTTGACCTGAACAATACCATATTGTGTTAATGCAAATTTAAACTGTGTCACTTTATTCGTCAGTAAGAAATGTGATGAATTGTCAGCACTGATACTTTTATGTGCAAAACCTGTCATCTGTCTGCTTGTTTATCTTTCAGAGTGAGGAAGATATAAGTGTTGAACAAGTGCAGTCTCATCATCTTGCTCAGCTGCTTGCGCTGCAGCTCCCCAGCAGGGCTAACCTTTCTTGAACTCTATTGAAGTGTTGTCGGTTTTGTATATTATTTTGTCGGCGTGTTTATTTGCACTGGTGGCGATCTTTGATGCCTAGTGTACGTAATCTGTTGTCTGCTTGTGCTTTATTATCATAGTGGCGAACTTTGATGCCCAATGGATGTAATATGCCATAATTTCTTTATTGTATAGTATAGGTTTTTTCTTATTCACGATGCTGCAGTTATTTTACTGTATATATATCCTGTCTTCGCAGTAAACCGGCCAAACCGTAAAATTACGGTACATAATCGGGCCGTCATGCAATCACGATGTAGGTTGGGCCTGAAACATGCCGATCAGCTCACGGGCCGGCAGCAGCCCGAAATGAACCGCAGCCCATGATTGTGCGAATCAAATCGCGGGCTTTTAACAGGCCGAAAAATTGTCTCGGTCCTTGTTTGGCCCAATCAGATATCGGCTGCGAGCAGGCCGGATGCAAATCGGCCCGTAGTTAGGCCCAACTATATGACGGGCTTTTAACAGGTTGAAATTAATATAGGGCCGAAATGTTAAACGGGCCCTTAACAGGCCAAAACTAATATCAGGCCGAATTACTAAGTGGGCCTTTAGCAAGTGGGCCCAAAAGCATAGTGTCCAGTTGATGGGCCGAATCTGATATGGGCCATAATTAGGCCCAAAACCTCTTAAAGGGCCGGACCTGATCTGGGATGTAATTTGGCCCAGAACGTGGTAGGATTTTAACGGGTCGGATCTCATATGGGCCACTATTAGGGCCGGAGCGTGGCAGGCCATTAATAGACCGGATCAAATATGGGCCGGCATTTGGCCCAAAACATGGCAGCCAGTTAACGGACCGTCCTACTAGGGTCCTCAAAATCTTGTGGGCCTACAGCTGGGTCGGCCCATTAATGTCGGCGAAATCTCGTGGGCCTTTAGCTGGGTCGGTCCATTATGATCCACAAGAATTTTGTGGGCCTTTACCTGGGCCGGCCTATTATGGCACACAAAAATCTTGTGGGCCTTTACCTGGGCCGGCCCATTATGGCCCATGAAATCTTGTGGGCCTTTAGATGGGCCAGCCCATTATGGTCCGCAAAATCCTCTGGGCCTTTAGCTGGGCCGGCCCATTATTGTTCGCAAAATCTTGTGGGCCTTTAGTTGGGTCAGCCCATTTAAACTTGTTGGGTCGTGCCACGTGTCGACGTATCATAGTCGCCTTCTGTCCAGTGAGTGGATGACATCTGTCCCGATGATGAGCCAACACGTGTTTCCTCTAGCCAATGATGATTTTACACGTGGAAAATCCCCATTGGTCGGGGCTGTTAACAGGTTATCGGATCCAAAACCAGACCCGATAGCTTAACGGCGTTCAGTTACGGTGGATTCCACGTGTCGGTCACCCTTGATGAAAGCACTTCTGTGACGCACGATTTATCATCATGGAAGTGGACACTTCATGATGATAATTTTGGTAATGTCATGGAACACTTCTACGACAACATAGGTATGACTATCTTGATTCTGTCATAAATTTGTCATGGATGTGCATGCATGACAAAAAAAGCAACCTACTGTGACAAACACGTATCATCACGGAAATGTATTTTTTTGTAGTGTTAGTCCATTTGTCGTTGAGCAGATCTTGGTCAGCTTGAAGCTGCTGCTTTTTCTTTAGGCTTCTTGCAGTGGCTATTAGCCGGCAGTTAAAGCGCTCTTGTTCTAGGGGTTCCTCTGGCACGATGAAATCTTCGTCGCCGAGGCTCACGTCATCCTCAGAGAGTGGTAGATAGTTTCTATCCTCCGAGTCTTTGTTCCCCGCTTGATCGTCGGGATCAATTTGCCTGTCCTCCCGATCATCCTGTTCGGATGTTGGTTCGATGGGGTCTTCTTGGTCTTTGGTGTTCTCCGGAGTGTCATCGTTCCGGTGCCGGTATTGTTGTCTTTTCCGCAACGCGATTTAGAGCGGCGCTGCTGACGTTGACGCTTTGGTGGTATCTTAGGAGGTTCGTCCCCGACTGGATCCTTCTCATCATCACCGTCACCTTCTTTAGGTGTGCCCACCATGTACACGTCGTATGAGGAAGTGGTCATCCAGCATCCGGTGAACGGCGGGTTTTGTGCCTGCTCCTCTCCGGCATCGTCGTCCATACCGTCGATGTCTTCGGAGGCGTAGTCGAGCATGTCGGTTAGATCCTCGACAATGGCTATAAAGTGGGTGGTGGGTGGGAAGTAAAATTCCCTATTTTCAGCCCCTAGTCCGGGCTGGGTGCAGTTCGGAAGCGGTTCCTCTATGATGGCGAGGGATCGCATTAAGTCCAGAGCCTCGTTTAAGAGCGAGGTTTGGACGGGGACCGTAGTTCCCTGTCCGAGCTTGCATGACGCGGACTTCGAGGGTTCAGAGCTAGTGTTCGGAGAAGAGCCCGGCTTTGTGATGACTGTCGGTGGCGCCATCCTCTCCGGTTCTCCAGTGTTGAGGTCTATAGCCGCAGGGAGTCCGACGGGCTCTAGACTCCCGTCTTCGGACCTGATGACGTGCTGTGATCTAAGGCTGGAGCGGTGGTTGGAGCCGCGAACCCTTGGAAGATCAAGTCTCCTCGGAAATCAGTGACATAGTTCAGATTTCCAAAACTGATCTGGTGACCAGGGGCGTTGCTGTCGATCTGCTCTAGGTGGCCAACTGAGTTGGCGCGTAGTGCGAAGCCCCTGAATACGAAGATCTATCCGAGGAGAAAAATCTCCTTCCAAGCGGTATTGTTGTAGATGATCGATGGAGCCATCGAGCCTTTCATCGACGACATAGTGGAACTCTCAATGAAAGCACCAATTTCGGTGTCAAAACCAGCAGATCTCGAGTAGGGGGTCCCGAACTATGCGTCTAAGGATCAAAGGTAACAAGAGACAGGGACACGGTATTTACCCAGGTTTGAGCCCTCTTGATGGAGGTAATACCCTATGTCCTGCTTGATTGACTTTGATGAGTATAGGGGTTACACGAGTTGATCTACCACGAGATCGTAGTGGCTAAACCCTAGATGTCTAGCCTGTGTGATTATGATTGCCTCCATGGAGTAAACCCTCCAGTTTATATAGACCCCGGAGGGGCCTAGGGTTGTACAAAGTCGGTTTACAGAGAAAGGAATCTTCATATCCAAACACCAAGCTTGCCATCCACGCAAAGGAGAGTCCCATCCGGACACGGGGGAAAGTCTTCTATCTTGTATCTTCACGGCCCATTAGTCTAGCCCATGTTGCATAGCCCGGACGCTCGAGGACCCCCGTATCCAGGACCCCTCAGTGGTATATACTTTTCCAAACATTTTTGCTCTTTTTTAGACTCTAATTTGCATGATTTGAATGAATCTAAGTAGGACTGGCACTGTTTTCAGCAGAAGTACCATGGTGTTGCTTTTGTGCAAAAATAGAAGTTCTCGGAATTGGACGAAACTTCTTGGAGAATTATTTCAGAATAAAAGAAAAATACTAGAGCAAAGAACCACTGGAGGGGGGCCCTGCTGCACACTAGGCACCAGGGCGCGCCACCCCCGCCCCTTTGGTGCGCTGATGCGGCTTGAACTACATCGGTATTTCCCCAAAGAGGAAGAGATGATGCAGCACAACTACGGTAGGTATTTCCCTCAGTGATGAGACCAAGGTCATCAAACCAGTAGGATAACCACGCAACACTATGTGAACGGCACCTGCACACAAAGAAAAAATACTTGCAACCCGACGTAAAAGAGGGGTTGTCAATCCCTCCCGGGTAAAAAGAGAGATAAGTTTGTAGTAGATTAGATAAATAGATCTCGCGGGAATGCAAGATAAAATAAATAAATAAAAATTGCAGCAAGGTATTTTTGGGTTTTTGGATTAATAGATCCGAAAATAAAAGAAAATAAAAATAGATCTGGAAGGCAAATATGATAAAGAAGAGACCCGGGGGCTGTAGGTTTCACTAGTGGCTTCTCTTGAGAAAAATAGCGTACGACAGGTAAACAAATTACTATTGGGCAATTGATAGAACTTCAAATAATCATTACGATATCCAGGCAATGATCATTATATGGGCATCATGTCCAAGATTAGTAGACCGACTCTTGCATGCATCTACTACTATTACTCCACACATCGACCGCTATCCAGCATGCATCTAGTGCATTAAGTTCATGGAGAAACGGAGTAATGCAATAAGAATGATGACATCATGTAGACAAGATCTACTCATGTAGGAATAGACCCCATCTTGTTATCCTTAATAGCAATGGTACATACGTGTCGTTTCCCCTTAAGTCACTGGGATGGAGCACCGTAAGCCCATCACAAAGCACCTCTTCCCATGGCAAGAAAAAGCGATCTATTCGGCCTAACTAAACCAAAGATTCGAAGATGAAATATGAGGCTATAAGTAATCATGCATATAAGAGATGAAAAGACTCAAATAACTTTCATGGATAAAAACATAGATTTGAACATAAACTCAAAGTTCATCAGATCCCAACAAACACACACAAAAAGAGTTACATCAAATAGATCTCCAAGAGACCATTGTATTGAGAATCAAAAGAGAGAGATGAAGCCATCTAACTACTAACTACGGACCCGTAGGTCTACAATGAACTACTCAGGCATCATCGGAGAGGCACCAATCAGGATGATGACCCCTCCGTGATGGTGTCTAGATTGGATATGTGGTTTCTGGAACTTACAGCGGCTGGAATTGTTTTTCGTCGACTCCCCGAGGGTTTTTGGAATATTGGGGTATTTATAGAGCAAAGAGCCGGTGCGGGAGGCCACCAAGGTGGGCACAACCCACCAGTGTGCGCCTGGGCCCCCAGGCATGCCCAGGTGGGATGTGCCCCCCTCGGGGCTCCCCTTTGGCACTTCCTTGGCCCAACTTTTGTCTTCTGGTCTAGAAAAAGCACCAAAAAGTTTCGCTGCGTTTGGACTCCGCTTGGTATAGATTTTTTGCGAAGTAAAAAACAAGCAAAATACAGCAACTAGCACTGGGCACTATGTTAATAGGTTAGTCCCAAAAATGATATAAAGTTGCTATAAAATGATTGTAAATGATCCAAGAATGATAATATAACAGCATGGAACAATAAGAAAATATAGATACATTGGAGACGTATCAGCAACCCCAAGCTTAATTCATGCTTGTCCTCGAGTAGGTAAATGATAAAAACAAAAAAATTGATATGTAATGTTGCCTAACATGTTCATCACATATTCTTTTCTTTTGTAGCATGGACATTTGGACTTTTATATGATTCAAAGCAATAGTCTAGTTTTGACATGAAGATTTCAATACTCAAGCATATGAACAAGCAACCATGTCTTTCAAAATATCAACACTAAGCATGTTATCCCTAGCCCATTATGCTCAATCATTGATCCATTCATGAAACACACTCGCATATTAGCTACACCAAATGCTCAAGTATGATCATAGTGCCCCTTAGTTGGTGCTTTATAAGACAAGATGGAGACTCAAATAAAAATAAAAAAATGCATAAAGTAAAAGAAAGGACCTTCGCAGAGGGAAGTAGGGATTTGTAGAGGTGCCAGAGCTCAAAGCGAAAAAGATAGAGATAAAAATATTTTGGGAGGCATGCTTTTCCTATCAACAAAAACGATCGAGTAGTTCCCAATACTTTACATGCTAGATATATCATAGGCGGTTCCCAAATAGAAAATAAAGTTTATTCCTTTTTCCACCATACTTTCACATTCCACGGCTAACCGAATTCACGAGTGTCGTCCATACCAACACTTTCCAAGGAATTTATTATTTGACAACATAAAGTAAATTCATTTTTCATTTCGGGACTGGGCATCCCTAATACCTTTGCCTTGCTCTTGTGTAATGACAAGTGAATAAACACCCATCTTGAGAATAACACATCTAGCATGGAAAAATATCAGCCACCCCCTACCGTTTCATGAGCGGTACGAGCACACAAAAGAGAAATTCAATTTGAAAATTAGAGATGGCACATACAAATTTGCTTAGAACGGAAAAAGAATACCGCATATAGGTAGGTATAAGGGACTCATGTGGCAAAACTAGTTTTAGGATTTTGGATGCACAAGTAATGATCATACTTAGTGCAAATGAAGGCTAGCAAAAGATTGAGAAGCATCCAACCAAGAAACGAAAAATCCTAAGCGAGCATTAAGCATAACTAACACCAAATAATGCACCACAAGTAGGATATAATTTCATTGCATAACTATTGAATTTTGTCCTTGCATAGGGAATCACAAACCTTAACACCAATATTCGTACTAAAGCATAATTACTCATCAACGTGACTCACATATTATATCATCATATCACAAAACTATTACAAGGAATCAAGATTATTTTGTCCAATGATCTTCATGAAATTTTTATTATATCCCTCTTGAATATCTATCACTTTGGGAGTACTTTCATATGTTGCTTTTGATAGCTCAAACATCTAAGTGAAGAACATGAGCATAAAAATTTTCTTCTCTCAAAATAATTTAAGTGAAGCATGAGAGAATTTCTTTAAAAAATTACTAACTCTCAAATAAATCTAAGTGAATCATGAGAGAATTTCTTCAAAAATACTAAAGCACACCGTGCTCAAAAAGATATAAGTGAAGCACTAGAGCAATTCCATAGCTCATAAAGATTTAAGTGAAGCATAGAGATCAATTCAAACAAATCATAGCATAATTTTGGCTCTCTCAACTAGGTGTGTCCAGAAAGAATACTTGACTACAAATAAAAAGCAAAACAAGCAAAGACTCATATCATACAAGACGCTCCAAGCAAAACTCATGATATGTGACGAATAAAAATATAGCTCCAAGTAAAATACCGATGGTCGTTAGAAGAAAGGGGGGATGCCAATCGAGCATCCCCAAGCTTAGTTGCTTGCTTCTCTTTTAGATAATAGCTTGGGATGCCATGGGCATTCCCAAGCTTAGGCTCTTCTTACTCCTTATTCCTTCATCCATTGTGATCTCACCTAAAACTTGAAAACTTCAATCACACAAAACTCAACAAAACCATCGTCAGATCCGTTAGTATAGAAAAGAAAATCACTACTATAAGTACCATTGCAAACCCATTCATATTTTATTTTTGCACTATATCTGCTGTATCCAAATTTATTATAGCTTATACCTTCCAATAAAAACCATAGATTCATCGGAATAAGCACACAACGCAAATAAAACATAATCTGTCAAAAACAGAATAGTCTATAGTAATCTAAAAACTTCGAATACTTGTGTAACCCCAAAAATTCTGGAAAATTAAGACAACGTAAGCAATTACATATAAATCTTGTGTACGAAAATAAGGATTTTATCGTGCATTTGTTAAAAATGAAAATTGGTTTACTGGACGCAAAAGTTTCTATCTTTCAACAAGATCAAATCAACACCCAACCTGATCCCAAACATTTTTCTTGGCACAAACACTAATTAAAACATTAAAAAACACAATCATAACAGTAGCATAATTGTGAAAACACTCAAGAGCAGAAAGAAAAGTACAAAAAATAATTTTATTCATTCGGTTGCCTCCCAACAAGCTCTTTCTTTATGTGATAGCTACATTAATTTTATTGATGCTCACATCAAAGATAATAATTTCAACAGAAAGAGAGCATCATAAAATATGTGACAAACATATTGTCGGGGAAACTGATCCACGAACACCTATGGGGCCGGCGGACCGGGCCCCTTTCGGTTCGGTGGGGGGCGGAGATCGCATGAAGAGCAGATCGAGGCGAAGCACACGAGCAGTTTACCCAGCTTCGGAGCTCTCCGGAGAGATAACACTCCTACTGCTGCTTGTCTGGTTGTATTATGTTCTTGCTCGTGAGAGCTAAGTGTTTTCTAGCTTACGAATGAATCGAACCGAACCTCCTCTACGTTGCACATGGGCCTCCTTTTATACGCTAAAGGGGTCACCGACAGGTGGCAACGCAGAGAAGGGTACAAATGTAAAAAGTGAGGTGGTTGGTACAGTTACTTGTACAGTGCACCCTACCTAACCCTGACGGCAGGGGACAAGGGCATTAAATGCCCGTCTGGGTCGCCCAAACAGTGCAGAAAAGGACCATTAGGGGCGCCACCGTTCGCCACGATGGCGATCTTGTCAGCTTCGCATGCCACTGCGCACCGCTGGCTGCACAGCCTCCCGCCACACGCGCCTGGAGAGGCCCCCAGGGCGACACGTTGGTGGATGCACTGGAGCGTGGGCACAGAGTGGCCGCCTGCCGCGGCAAGCGCCTTGCCGCTGTTGTTATCTTGTCGGGTCCGGAAGCTTGTCGCTCACCGGGCCTCGAGGTACCTTGGTTGGTCTTCCCGGCAAGCTCCTCTTGCCGGGGCCTTGTTGCCTTGCCGGAGCGCGTGGCACGTCGCGGCAAGTTCCTTGGAGTGCCTTGGTTGGCCTTCCCGGCAAGCTCCTCTTGCCGGGGCCTTGTCTCCTGAGCTTAAATACTTCGTTCTTGAATGGCCCCAAGGGAACCATGGAGGATCTTGGCGTTCGCCCGGCAAGCCTTGCCGTGGGGTGCTGCAACTGCCCGTGCACAAGTTCGGGGTACTAGGGTACCCCTATTCTAGTACACCGACACATATTTAAGTCTAACATACTTCCTATGCATAGGCATTTTAGGAAAACAAATTATCAAGACAAGCAATTTCTAGCATATGCAAATAGGAAGAAGGAATCATTGATAATTTCAACACAAAGAGAGGTAATTTGGCAACATGAAAATTTCTACAACCATATTTCCCTCTCTCATAATAATTACATGTAGGATCATAATCAAATTCAATAATATAGCTATCCCCGCCGCTCCCCCCCTTCTTCTCGAAGCCGAGAGAGCAGCGCTCCGCCCCCCATTGCCACCAGCATCACCAACGCCGTCGACCTCCCCCACCACCTCCGCCATGGCTCCGAAAGCCGACAAGGGAAAGGGCCTGAAGTCGGCCGAGGCGCAGCGGCTCGTGGCGCTGCGGAAGGAGCGGGCGATCTTCTCCCCCCAGCTCGGCGTGAAGGAGCTGAGGGAGTACTTCTACCTCTTTTGGGCGACGGAGACGCGGGCGCATCCGCGCATGAGTGTACTCCCGGCCGCTGCCTCAGAACTGGCTCCAAACGGGTACCCATTCTTCACGCTGTTCTTCTATTGCAGGCTCTGCCCGCCCTTCTCGGAATTCTTCTGTGATATCATGAACACCTACGGCTTCCGCCTCCTTGATTTCACCCCCAACGCATCTGACCATGGCAGTTTTCACACACTTGTACGAAAACTTTGTCGGAGTCCACCGCAATGTTGCCCTTTTCCGCCACTTCTTCATACCTCGGGTAGAGAGAGGAGAGCCGCTTGCCGGAGGGATCGCCTGGATCTCGAGAGTTGGCAAGAAGGAGGCGTACTTGGAGGGTGAGCTCCACAGCAAGTGGGAGGAGTGGAGAGCGGAGTGGTGCTGGATCGTCGAGGAGAATCCGCAGCCCTTCACCGTCGTGCGCCAAGCTCCAATAGTGCGCGGCAATGACTGGAGCAACGTGGCCCCGGAAGACGAGAGGCTGAAGATCGCCATTACTAGGATCCTTCGCCTCAGGCTTGCCGGGCTCACTGTAGGTGCTGTAGGCGCAGATTTCCTCCGCCACCGCATCGCCCCCCTGCAGGAGAGGGGGAGGCCTGCCTGGGAATTCAAGAACTCGGCGGACATCATGAGGCTGCGGCCGGGCCTCAACTACAACTTCACCGTCTTGGAGCTGGATGCAATGCTCCTGGAATTGTTCAAACGCGACCCCCAGCACCCATTCACGCTGCCGAGGGGCGTCGTTCCATTGTGCAACAATTCTTCGCTTGACCGGATCCGCGCCATGATGCCGTTATGTGATTCACACGGAATCGTTCCAACTTGGCAAGAGCCTGCAGATGACGTCGTGCAAGCGTTCTTCGACAACTTGGAAGAAGTGCCGGTCCACGCTGACGAGCAGAAGAGCCTCACCCGTGACACCACCGACGAGGAGCTGCAGCGCATCGCCACTAGGGCGGAAGAGGTTGCGGCCGCAGCTGCTGCGGGCGTGTTCGGGTTCACTGTGGAGGAGGCGGAGGCGGCAGAGGTGGCAAACCTTGCCGAGCGCGCGGAGTTCATTGGCGAAGAAGAGCCTGCCGGCTCTGAAGCTGAGCCGAGCGAGGCCGGCGAGGAAGAGCCCGAGCCTTCAGAAAGCTTTCCGCAGGTGGAGCCCCCGGCCCCGCCAAGAAGGCGTCTTCGTAGGGGCGCGGACGTAGCGGGGCGGCAGCCGGGTCAACAACCGCCGAGCCGTGCGACATGCTCTACCGCGGCAAGCAATGTTGCCGCGGGAGCGCCTCACGCAGCAGCGGCAACTGGAGCGGGATCTTCCCGGGCCACCGCCACCGCCCCCGCCAAGCGGGCAAGGGATCCTACTCCTCCGCCTCGCCGCACCAGAGGGGAGCCGGACTTCGATCTTTCCGCGCTCAGCTCCGACGAGGAGGAAGAAGAGTAAGCTTCTTTGGTGCTCTTGTAGTTTTTCAATCTTGCTGTTTTTATCTTGTATCTGACTTGCTTCAATCTGGACTCCTTTCTTTTCAGGATGCTGGCCCAGAGAGCGGCGAAGAGGGCCAAGGTCGCGGTGATTGTCATCGAAGATGACCCCACCGTGTCAGCAGGGGGTGGGTCTGAGACCACCTTGACGGACCCGACAACCAGTCCTCAAAGCAGCCCCCAGCGCAAGTTCATAGTTAGCTTTCCGCTGTTAGGCGCGCATGAGTGTTTTTTCCTTTGTTGATATCTTGCTTGTTGACTTGTGTAGGAGTAGAGCAGCCACATCAGGAGCGCCCGGAAGCTGGTCCCGAAGTGCCATCTGCTTCGACTATGCCACCAAGGGAGGGGTTCCCGATAAGGGAGCGCTCTCCGGCAAGGGAGAACTCTCCGGCAAGGGGCAGCACCGTCGATCCTGCGGCGGCCGAGACTGCAACTGCAGATCTTGGCACAGGTAATTCACTTATCCAAAGACTTTCCCTTGGGTTCTTCTTCTTCTGATTTTCTTCTATTGGATTTTTGATTGATTTTTCTCCCTTCTTCGTTCTTCAGACCCATCTGCGGCTGAGCTAATGGAGACAGAGGGCGCCGGCGAGGAAGGGACCGGTGCTGATGAGGCCGCCGGCGAGGAGGCCGCCAAGGCTGCCACCGCAGAAGCCGGCGAGGGGTCGGGCGATCGCACTGACGACCCTGAGGCCGCAGGAGTGCCAGGCGCTGCGCCGACCGCCGATCCTTCTGCCGCTGCTGCGGGACCGGGCTCCGAGGAGCCCCAGCCCGGCGCCTACTTGAAGGCCGGCGATGATATCTTCATCAAGCTACCCTGGGCGTCGAGCTCCAGGGCGCCGGTCGAGGGGGAAACTTTTGATGGGGAGGTGCTCGCCTCTGCTGGGCTGTCGTTGGTCGACGCGCCCAGCAGCAGAAGTGGCGAGCCTGAGGAGGAGCAGCTGCTACGTAAGCTGATGTCACTCTACCGCGCACGGCAAGCCAAGCTGGCTTCCCGGGAAGCGCTTGTCGCGAAGGCGGGAGTTGACATGGAGAAGCGCGCGGAGGAGCTCCGGGGCCACAATCAAGAAGCTCTCCGGACCCTGGCACAGGAGCGGGAGCGACTCGACGAGGAGCGCACGGCCTTCCTTCTCGAGAAGGCCGAAGCTGAAGAGGAACAAAGGCTGGCCGCCGAGAAGCAGTCCGCGCAAGAAGGTGAATTGGTGCAGCAGAAGGCCAACCTCGACAGCTACGAGGAGGAGCTCGCCGAGCGCGAGCAAGCACTTGACGGGGCGCTCAAGGAAGCAAAGGACGCTGCCGCGATCGCAGAGGCCGCCAAGAAAGAGCTGGAGGAGAAGGTGGCGCAGCTGGAGGCCAACATTGGGAAGAGCGGCGAGGAGCTTGCCACGCTCAAGCGTGAGCGTGAGAAGGATGCTGCCGCCCACGGTGAGCTGCAAGGTCTTCTCGCTGAGAGGGGCAAGGAGCTCAGCGCCGCCAAGGATTCCAATGCAGACCTGGAGCTGAAACTGGCCACGCTGACGCAGACGATGGAGGCTGCCAACGAGCGGGAGAAGACCTTGTCGGAGAAGGTCAAGGCTGACACGGCACTGCTGGAGAGCATTGCAGTTACCCAAAACTCATTCAGAGATACTGTGGAGCACTGGACCGAGGGTCTGGTAAATATTGCCGCAGTCATCAACGAGGAGCTGGCGCAGCTGGGGATGGAGGACTTTGGGTATCCCTCCGACGAGAATCTCCAACCCAGCGCCAAGCTCAACCTGTTCTTCAAGGGCGTGGAGACGGCACTCCAGCAGCTCCGGGAAAGGATCCCAAAGCAGCTGGCCGACGAGTCACGCAAAATCTGCGCCGGGGTTCTCCAGAAGGTGCTGATGAAGGTGGCCTTCCGCAATCCAGGCCTCAGCTTCACCAACGTCCTCAAGTCCTTGCCGCCAGACGCCGATCGGGACGCACTCAAGGCCCTTGTCGCACCCATTGTGGACAAGGTGAGTGAGATCAAGAGGGTTGAGGGCGACCGCGTAGACTAGGCCGCCCATTTCTTCTTTTCCCTTGTCGCTGCTAATCATGTTATGAAAACAGTCTATTAGAGCTGCGACAAGATATCTTGTAATATAACTTTATTTCTGTTATCAATTGCTATGTTATTTCCTCTACTAGATTCCTTCCTTTGTATGTTTTTACCCTACGCTTCTAGGGAACTTGTCGGCGCAGGCACCCGAGCCACGAGCGCTGAGTGCGGAACTTCAGCAGCCTGCTGGCGGCGCTGCTTCCGACAAGAAACCTTATCGCGACTAGATGCAGCACACTTAAGTTGTTGAGCGGACTCGAAACAAAGTAAGGGCGCAACTAGCCACGAGTTGGTTCCTCCGCGCATAGGTTTTCCATACAAAGCAGGGTCGTTCGAGGAAGATAACTCAAAAATTTAAAAAGTGATTGCTCAAACTTTGGCAACTTAGCTTTTTTGTCGTTTGCTTCCCGGCAAGGCAAAACTTTGCTTGAACGATGCCTGGTCCATACCATAATCTTCTCCTGTCCCCCGCCAAACTTGTGTGTGAGGGAACCTTCTTTTCCTTTGTTGACAAGAAGAAAGAAGAGAAAATAATGATATGGAGCCCTTTGGCTCGTTATTGCTTACCGGATGTAGGTGCTGCACAAAGTGTCAGATAACACATGCAAGAAAGAAACTAATGCATGAAATGGACAAGTTGTGCGGAGCACATGGGGTTTTACTTATGCACGGGATCTGCGCCCAGCTTTGTACAAAGGATTACATGCAACAGCGGCAAGACTTGTACAAAAGGTGGTTGCCTGAACGGGGTTCCGGCAACCACGCCCTAACTTACGAAGATGTGCTATGTTCCAGGAGTTGCTCACCGGAATGCCATCTTCGGTCTCAAGGCGGACAGCGCTGGGCCTTGTGACTCGTCTCACCCGATAAGGGCCTTCCCACTTCGGCGTCAACTTGTTGGAATTCTTGGCGGACTAAACGCGCCGAAGAACAAGGTCACCTTCCTCGAAGCTTCTGGCCTTAACTTTGTGGCTATGGTAGCGGCGCAAAGCTTGCTGGTATCGAGCAGCTCGTACAGCAGCCTGAAGACGATATTCCTCAAGGAGCAGCGCGTCGTCTTGTCGCAACTGTTCTTGCTCAAGCTCATCATAAGCGAGCACTCGAGGCGATCCGTATACGAGTTCCGTGGGGAGAACTGCCTCTGCTCCATAGACTAGAGCGAAAGGTGTCTGGCCAGTGGCTCGATTTGGCGTCGTTCTGATCGACCAAAGAACCACCGGCAGCTCCTCGATCCAGTTTCTTCCGCACTTGCGCAGCCTGTCGAAAGTTCTGGTCTTGAGCCCGCGCAGCACTTCAGCATTTGCCCTCTCTGCTTGACCGTTGCTTCTCGGATGAGCAACAGAAGCGAAGCAGACCTTGGCGCCAAGGTCTTGGACGTACTGCATGAAGGTGCAGCTCGTGAATTGCATGCCGTTGTCGGTGATGATCCTGTTAGGGATCCTGAAACGGCAAACAATTGACCTGAAGAACTTGACTGCTGACTGTGCTGTCACCTTCCTCACTGGCTACACTTCCGGCCACTTTGTGAACTTGTCGATTGCGACGTACAAGTACTCAAAGCCCCCGATAGCTCGGGGGAAAGGGCCGAGGATATCGAGCCCCCAGACCGAAAATGGCCAGGATAAAGGGATCGTCTGGAGAGCTTGAGCTGGCTGGTGTATCTGTTTGGAGTGGAACTGGCACGCTTCACACTTGGTTACTTGTGCAGTTGCATCCTGGAGGGCTGTCGGCCAAAAGAAACCTTGCCGGAAAGCTTTGCCGGCAAGTGCTCTTGCGCCAATGTGGTGGCCACATATGCCTCCATGTATCTCTGCCAACAGCTTTTGTCCATCTTCCCGGCAAATACACTTCAATTTCACACCGTTGAGTCTTCTTCTGTACAGTATGCTATCGACAAACTGGTACATACTTGACTGTCGGGCTACTTTTTCCGCTTCTTCTTGCTCTTCGGGAAGTTCTCCTGTCTGAAGGAAATGGACAATCTGTTGTGCCCATGCTGGAGCTTGTGGCTCGACAACAAGGACTAAAGGCACATCTGCTGCTGCGGGAACATCCGCTTCTACGGCAAGGACTTGTGGCCCTGCCGGAGCTTGATGTTCCCCGGCAAGTTTGCCGGAGCAAAACTTGTCGGGAGCGTCTGCTTCAACGGAACAAACCATAAGGCTTGCCGGAGCAGACTGCCCCTCACCATTCTTGGTGTTGATCTTGGGGACTTTCTTGGCGGCGGCTTCGGGGAGCTCTGCCGGAAAGTAGTCACCAGAAACCAACTTCCTCTTTTTGCTTTGCCCAGTTGATGGTGTTACGGATGGTTGAGTCAACTTGAGCACAAAGATCCCTGGTTCCACAGGTAACTTTAGTGTGGCGCACTTTGACAGGCCATCAGCAATGTCATTCTGAGCTCTTGGGATATGCTCCATCTGTAGGCCGTCAAAGTGCTCTTCTAGCTTCCTCACTTAATCAACATATGCTTCCATCAATGGACTCTGGTAGTTCTTGTTCACTTGGCGGACGACAAGCTGTGAGTCACCCCTGGCAATGAGCTTCTTGATCCCAAGGTCTACTGCGATTCTGAGACCGGCAAGCAATCCTTCATACTCTGCAGTATTGTTGGTTGCTTGCTCCTTGGGAAAGTGCATCTGGACTACGTACTTGAGGTGCCCTCCGGTGGGTGCGACAAGCAGCACGCCCGCACCGGCGCCTTGCAGCGAGAAGGCACCATCAAAGTACATCAGCCACTCTTTTCTTGCCTCTTTGACGGGGATGCTCGTCTCTGGAATTTCTTCATCTGGTGTTGGCGTCCACTCTGCTATGAACTCTACCAATGCTCTGCTTTGGATAGTTGAGGTGCTCTCAAACTTGAGGCCAAAGCTTGACAGTTCCAGCGCCCACTCGACAATCCTGTCTGTCGCTTCTGGATTCTGCAGTATCCTTTTCAGCGGAAAGCGAGTGACGACTATGATCTCATGTGCTTGGAAGTAATGGCGCAGCTTTCTCGAGGCCATGAGGAGGCCGAAAAGCAACTTCTGCACACCAGAGTACCTTGATCTAGCCCCCTGTAGAAGGGAACTGACAAAGTAAACTGGACGCTGCACCATTCTCTTCTGCATCTTATCATGCTCCTGCGCAGATCCATCTCTGTCGGGATCAGAGCTTGTCGGCGAGATGTCGGGGAAACTAATCCACGAACACCTATGGGGCCGGCGGACCGGGCCCCTTTCGGTTCGGCGGGGGGCGGAGATCGCACGAAGAGCAGATCGAGGCGAAGCACACGAGCAGTTTACCCAGCTTCAGAGCTCTCCGGAGAGATAACACTCCTACTGCTGCTTGTCTGGTTGTATTATGTTCTTGCTCGTGAGAGCTAAGTGTTTTCTAGCTTACGAATGAATCGAACCGAACCTCCTCTACGTTGCGCATGGGCCTCCTTTTATACGCTAAAGGGGTCACCGACAGGTGGCAACGCAGAGAAGGGTACAAATGTAAAAAGTGAGGTGGTTGGTACAGTTACTTGTACAGTGCACCCTACCTAACCCTGACGGCAGGGGACAAGGGCATTAAATGCCCGTCTGGGTCGCCCAAACAGTGCAGAAAAGGACCGTTAGGGGCGCCACCATTCGCCACGATGGCGATCTTGTCAGCTTCGCATGCCACTGCGCACCGCTGGCTGCACAGCCTCCCGCCACGCGCACCTGGAGAGGGCCCCAGGGCGACACGTTGGTGGATGCACTGGAGCGTGGGCACAGAGTGGCCGCCTGCCGCGGCAAGCGCCTTGCCGCTGTTGTTATCTTGTCGGGTCCGGAAGCTTGTCGCCCACCGGGCCTCGAGGTACCTTGGTTGGTCTTCCCGGCAAGCTCCTCTTGCCGGGGCCTTGTTGCCTTGCCGGAGCGCGTGGCGCGTCACGGCAAGTTCCTTGGAGTGCCTTGGTTGGCCTTCCCGGCAAGCTCCTCTTGTCGGGGCCTTGTCTCCTGAGCTTAAATACTTTGTTCTTGAATGGCCCCAAGGGAACCATGGAGGATCTTGGCGTTCGCCCGGCAAGCCTTGCCGCGGGGTGCTGCAACTGCCCGTGCACAAGTTCGGGGTAATAGGGTACCCCTATTCTAGTACACCGACACATATTTAAGTCTAACATACTTCCTATGCATAGGCATTTTAGGAAAACAAATTATCAAGACAAGAAATTTCTAGCATATGCAAATAGGAAGAAGGAATCATTGATAATTTCAACACAAAGAGAGGTAATTTGGCAACATGAAAATTTCTACAACCATATTTCCCTCTCTCATAATAATTACATGTAGGATCATAATCAAATTCAATAATATAGCTATCACATAACATATTCTCTACATGATCCACAAGCATGCAAAGTTGACACTCTTCCAATATAGTGGGATTATCATCAACTAGAGTCATGACCTCTCCAAACCCACTTTCATCAAAAAATTCATAAGATTGAACACTCTCCAAATATGTGGGATTATTTTTACTTAAAGGTGATGCTCTTCCAAACCCACTTTCAGTATTATCGCAAACATATTCATCATGAGGCTTAAATAAATTTTCAAGATCATAAGAATTATCACCTCAATCATGATCATTGCAACAAGTAGTGGACAAAGAAAAATTAGCATCCCCAAGCTTGGGGTTTTGCATATTATTAGCACAATTGAAAATAATAGAATTTATAGTAACACCATTTCAATCATGCTTTTATTCAAGGAGCTATAGTGAATCACTTCAAAAAATTTCTTCTTTTAGCACTTCATCACAATTTTCAGATTCAGGAATTTCAAGCAAAACTTCATAGAGATAATCTAGTGCACTCATATCACTAGCAATTGGTTCATCATAATTGGATCTTTTAAAAATATTAGCAAGTGGATGAGGATCCATATCAATAGATTTCTAGCAAGTGAAATGCAAGAAAATAGAAGGCACATGGCAACACAGGCAAACAAGAGCTCTAACGAGAAAAAGGAAAACGAAAAAGAGGGCGAATAAAACAGCAAATTTTGTGAAGTGCGGGAGATGAAAATGAGAGGCAAATGGCAAATCATGTAAATTGTAAGGATATGAGACTTGTGATTAGGAACCTGGTAGATGTTGATGATGTCTCCCCGGCAATGGCGCCAGAAATTCCTTTTGATGCGGCTTGAACTACGTCGGTATTTCCCCAAAGAGGAAGGGATGATGTAGCACAGCTACGATAGGTATTTCCCTCGGTGATGAGACCAAGGTTATCGAACCAGTATAGAACCACGCAACACTACGTGAACGGCACCTGCACACAAAGAAAAAATACTTGCAACCCGACGTAAAAGAGGGGTTGTCAATCCTTCCCGGGTAGAAAGATAGATAAGTTTGTAGTAGATCGGATAAATAGATCTTGCGGGAACGCAAGATAAATAAATAAATAAAAATTGCAGCAGGTAATTTTTGGGTTCTTGGATTAATAGATCTGAAAATAAAAGCAAATAAAAATAGATCTCGAAGGCAAATATAATATAGAAGATACCCGAGGGCCGTAGATTTCACTAGTGGCTTCTCTCGAGAAAAATAGCATACGGTGGGTAAAGAAATTACTATTGGGCAATTGATAGAACTTCAAATAATCATGGCGATATCTAGGCAATGATCATTATATAGGCATCACGTCCAAGATTAGTACACCGACTCTTACCTGCATCTACTACTATTACTCCACACATCGACCGCTATCCAGTATGCATCTAGTGTATTAAGTTAATGGAGAAATGGAGTAATGCAATAAGAACGATGACATGATGTAGACAAGATCTATTCATGTAGGAATAGACGCCATCTTGTTATCCTTAATAGCAAGGATACATACGTGTTATTCCCCTTCTGTCACTAGGATCGAGCACCATAAGATCGAACCCATCACAAAGCACCTCTTCCCATGGCAAGAAAAATCGATCTAGTCAGCCTAACTAAACTAGATATTCGAAGAAGTAATATGAGGCTATAAGTAATCATGCATATAAGAGATCAAAAGGCTCAAATAACTTTCATGGATAAAACATAGATCTGATCATAAACTCAAAGTTCATCGGATGCCAACAAACACACTACAAAAAGAGTTACATCAAATAGATCTCCAAGAGACTATTGTATTGAGAATCAAAAGAGAGAGAGAGAGAGAGGAAGCCATCTAACTACTAACTACGGACCCGTAGGTCTGCAATGAACTACTCACGCATCATCGGAGAGGCAGCAATCAGGATGATGTACCCCTCCGTGATGGTGTCTAGATCGGATCTGTTGTTTCTGCAACTTGCAGCGGCTAGAATTGTTTTTCGTAGACTCCCATAGGGTTTCTGGAATGTTGGGGTAATTATAGAGCAAAGAGGCGGTGTGGGAGGCCACCGAGGTGGGCCAACCCAGCAGGGCACGCCTGGGCCGCCAGGCGCGCCCAAGTGGGTTGTGCCACCCTCGGGGCAACCCTCTGGTACTTCCTTGGCCCAACTTGTGTCTTCTGGTCCAGAAAAAATCACCAAAAAGTTTCGCTACGTTTGGACTCCGTTTAGTATTGATTTCTATGAAGTAAAAAAGCAAAAACGGCAACTAGCACTGGGCACTATGTCAATAGTTTAGTCCCAAAATGATATAAAGTTTCTACAAAATGATTGCAAAACACCCAAGAATGGTAATATAACAGCATATAGCAATCAAAAATTATAGATACATTGGAGACGTATCACATGCCCTAGTGGGTAGTGGGCCCGTCGAGGCTCCGCTAACCCTAACTCCAACTCTATTAATCCTATTTCCCAAGAAAAAATCAGAGAGGATGTTTCATCGCATTTTACATATGGAGCCGGCGGCACCTCCTATTCTTCATTGGGAGGCCAGATCTGGAGTCTGTTCGGGGCTCCGAAGAGGGGGATCTTCCATCTTCGTCATCATGAACAATCCTCGATCACCAATTTCATGATGCTCACTGCCGGGAGTGAGTAATTCATTTGTAGGATAGTTGGATGGTGATGGGTTGGATGAGACTCATCATGTAATCGAGTTAGTTTTGTTAGGGCCTGATCCCTATTATCCACTAGGTTCTGAGATTGATGTTGACTTTGCTATGCTTAATGCTTGTCACTAGGACCCGAGTGCCATGATTTCAGATCTGAACTATTTATATTTTCACCAATATATTTGTGTTCTTGATTCTATCTTGCAAGTTATATGCACCTACTACGTGTTATGATCCGCATACCCCAAGGTGAAAATAATTGGGATTCTTTCCGGTGATTACCGTAGTTTGAGGAGTTCATGTATTCACTGTGTTAATGCTATGTTCCGGTTCTCTATTATAAGGAGGAATTAATATCCCTTGGTTTCCTTATGGACCCCGCTACCACGGGAGGGTAGGACAAAAGATGTCATGCAAGTTTTTTTCCATAAGCATGTATGACTATTTACGGAATACATGCCTACATTACATTGATGAATTGGAGCTAGTTCTGTGTCGCCCTAGGTTATGACTGTTATATGATGAATATTATCCAATGTTATCACCAATCCAATGCTTATGAGATTTTTCACATATTGTTCTTGTGAAGTTACTACTGTTACAACTGCTATAGAACTGTTGTTACTGTTACCATTACTATCATTGCTATTGCTATCAAATTATCATACTACTGTGCTACAGATCATGCTACTGTAGATATTTAGTCTCCAGGTGTGGTCGAATTGAAAACTCAACTGCTAATGCTTACAAGTATTCTTTGGCTCCCCTTGTGTCAAATCAATAAATTTGGGTTGAATACTCTACCCTTGAAAAGTGTTGCGATCCCCTATACTTGTGGGTTATCAAAGCCCTTTAAACTTCACCACATCAACGCAATAGAAACCTAGGTGCATCAGACACCTATTAACATCCAATAGATTTTCCCATGTGTGCACATTCCATGTGTTACATGTGTGTGGTCATCCAGCTAACTGTCTGTATTAGCGCATCTAGCCGGAATCAATTAGTACATCTGGCCCTGTTGACACCAGATTTTGGCATGGTCAAAAACATAATTAAGAAGGCCTCAAATGGAAAAGTTCTCAAAGTGATAAAGTTTCATATCATCGAAAGGAGAAACTTTGATATTTGGGTCATAGCCATACGATCTCATCTTTAAGGCCGAAGTTGTGTTCGAAGTATTGAGATTTTGTATCCAGAACACTGTTCAGATGATTACGCCCCGAAGATGGCCTCATATGGAAAACTGATCTACATGAATTGTCTTTGTCTCGTTGAAATGATCATTTTTGATATACAAATCGTCCCAATCTGAGGTCGTATGTAAAAATTAGAGCCATCTGAGTGCGGCCCTACCATGAGCCAGAAGTGGCACTCCCCATCACACATGGTTTCAGGTGGGTAGCGCGAATAATAGTTTGTTTTGCACAAGCAATTTGGCCATGAAGATGGCCTCAAATCAGAAAATGTTCAGCATGAAAGTTGTTCGTCTCGTCGGAATGGTTAAATTTGCTTTTATGTGATTTTCATCTGATATCATTTACTACCGAAAAAATGACCCGCAAGGTGCACCCATTTTTAGACCGAATAGTTTTGGAAAGTTCAGACCAAGCAATTCAAATTTGACCCAAATTAGGGTTAAATTTTACTTGCACGGGAAGTCTAGCCGCCTCTTATATACATGAGGGCTGACGACCGATTGAAAAAACAACACACAATCAGAAAACACATCTACAAACTTTCATCTCCTACCCTAGTTTTCTGCTTCTCGTTCATCGGTGTTCTTCGCTTCGGTCTACGAAGTCCTAGGTGGGGCGATCCTAGGCAGCCCATCACCGTCGTGCGTCTAGACAGGGTCTGATCTCCCGGCCGTGTGGGGTTTTGGGTCTGCAAAAGCGCTCGTTGGATTGTCTTGTGTATCGCGCTTCCGGTGAGCCTCCATCGGCAACGCATCTTGCGCATCACGCTCGACGCCGAGGGTACACACTGACGTGTTCATGTGCGAACACACTTTTTGGCGACTCTGCTAGGGACTAAAGAGCAATCATCATCATCCATCATGTCTAGCAGCGACAAGATTCCTAGGCCATCTGAAGTGGATGCCGATAACATCATCAAGCCCAATTTTGAGGAATTATTGGTTGAACATCGCCAAGTTTATGAGTATTACAAGAAGGCACATGAAGAGAAGGAGTTGCAGGAGTTCCTTGAGAATTTCAAGAAGGATCGCCAAGGCAACACCACTCCTGTTGGAGAAATCAAGCTTCCTCCTCTTCATGATGAGCAGGTTAAACCCTCTGTGAGTAATACCTTCTCTCCCGAGGTATGGGCTGATTGATAGTCGCATTACTGATAGAAATAATCTTTTATACCAAATTTTCTTCAAAAATAGTAATGCTCAAAAAAGTATGCCACAATCATCTATTGGTAATGTTGGTGTGCCTGTTACCGCAGAAATCCCTAATGCAACTTTACCTATTTCATCGGCGCCTCCTGTGCCGATGAATTTTTAACCTAGCTCAACCAATCAAATTGTTGCTGCATTTTCAAGGTTTGCCGCTTTACCACATGGTTCTATTCATTTATGGTTGCAACTAGAACAAAAGTTTCATGATCATTTTTATAGTGGCGATAATGAGCTTAAGTTGTCACACCTTACATCAGTTAGACAAAAGCATGATGAATCAGTCTTCGATTGTGTCAAGAGATTTAGATATACAAAAAACCGGTGCTATAGTTTGGTGATAACCGAGAGAGATTTTGCTGATCTTGTGCATTGTGGTTTGAAAACTCACATTAGATAAAGGCTAGAAGGTTATGCGTTTTTAAATATCAACCAAGTCTTACAAAGGGCTTTGGCTCAGGAAAGCCGAAGCAAAGATATTAAAGAGGTGCATCAGTAGAAAATTGGTCATCCTAAGATGAATATGGTTGAGTATGATAGTTAGCACTCAGACGATGAGGGTCATATTCATGGTACTGGATTTTTTGGCCATCTAAGGGCAAATCATTTACTTGCAATGATTTAAAGCCGATTTATAAGAATCGGGATGAAGAGATGAAATCTACTTTCCACATTGCTAAGTGCGATAGAATATTTGATGCTTTGTTGCAAGCCAAGATTATTGGAATATCTCATACTTTACCACCATTTGAAGAGCTAAAATTGTGTGCTTATTGCAAGTATCATAATTCTTTTTTCACGCCACTAACGATTGCAATGTTTTTTGACGACAGATATAGTCGGCCATTAATGAAGAATGATTGAACTTTTCTCAAATGCAAGTTGACAAACAGCCTTTTCCAATGAATATCACGGATTTGGAGGAAAAGAAGCTACTCATTCGGCGGCAGGTAGACGAATCTGCTAATAAAGCTAATGTCATTGTTGGTGAGCCCAGGAAAGACAAGGCGGGTGAGGCCGACATTTGTAAACAAAAATTTAAGAGCCGATCATAAAGTTAAGTTGATCGAGCTATTGAAAGAATATGTTTGTTGCTTTGCATGGGAATATCATGAGATGCCAGGTTTAAGCCGAGAGCTAGAGGAGCATCGGTTACCATAAAGGCTGGTTTTAGACCGTATAAGCAATCGACCAAACAAATTAATCCAAAAACATATGACCGGATCAAGGAAGAGATCGGTAGTTTGCTTAAAGCTAATTTTATTAGACCTTGCAGGTACGCCGAGTGGATTTCTAATATTATACCAGTGGAGAAGAAAGGCACGAGCAAGTTGAGGGCGTGTGTTGATTTTAGAGATTTGAATAGAGATACACCCAAAGATGAGTATCCCATGCCCATAGCTGATATGCTTATTAATGATGCCTCTGGACATAAGGTCATTAGCTTTCTTGATGGTAATGTGGGGTATAATCAAATTTTTAGGGCCGAAGAGGATATTTCCAAAACGGCTTTTCGATGCCCCGATTTCCTTGGTTTATTTGAGTGGACGGTGATGAACTTTGGATTAAGGAATGCCAGCGCCACGTATCAAAGGGCTATGAATTTAATTTTTCATGATTTACTTGGTGCTATACTTGAAGTCTATATTGATGATATTGTTGTCAAATCGAATGCTTTTGAATCTCATCTAGCTGATTTGCGCTTAGCTTTTGAGAGAATGAAAAAATATGGAATAAACAGGAATCCTTTGAAGTGTGCTTTTGGTGAATCGGCTAGTAAGTTTTTGGGTTTCACTATTCATCAAGATGGCATAGAAATTGGTCCCAAAAAGATAGAGGCTATTCAAAAGGTGGGGCTCCAACATGCAAAAGGGATATGCAAAAATTCCTTAGCAAAGTCAATGATACATCCATTTTTCATCATGCTTGTATATTGATGTGTATTGCATTATGCGCTGTTATTACACATTATGGTACAATACTTGTGCCTTTTCTCTCTTATTTTACAAGGTTTACATGAAGAGGGAGAATGCCGGCAGCTGGAACTTTGGACTAGAAAAGGAGCAAATATGATAGAACTATTCTGCACAACTCCAAAAGTCCTAAAAATTTACAGAGAATTATTTTGGAATACATAAAAAAATATTGGGCAAAGAAAGCACCTGAGGGGACCCACCAGGCAGCCACAAGGGTAGGGGCGCGCCCCCTACCTTGTAGGCTACCTGGCAGGCCCCCGGTGCCCATCTTCTCCTATATGGAGGGTTTTGACTTGGAAAAAATCAGAAGGAATCTTTCAGGACGAAGCGTCGCCGTCTCGAGGTAGAATTTAGGCAGAACCAATCTAGGGCTCCGGCGGAGCTGTTCTGCC
This sequence comes from Triticum aestivum, assembly GCF_018294505.1. Lineage (NCBI taxonomy): Eukaryota > Viridiplantae > Streptophyta > Magnoliopsida > Poales > Poaceae > Triticum > Triticum aestivum. The sequence continues at coordinate 288,508,536 of NC_057812.1, forward strand.
GGGGAAAAACTTCCCTCTTGGAGGAGGAAATCAAAGCCATCATCATTACCAACGACCCTCTCATTGAGCGGGGGTCAATATCCATCAACATCTTCACCAACACCATCTCCTCTCAAACCCTAGTTCATCTCTTGTATCCGATCTTTGTCTCAAAACATCAAATTGGTACCTGTGGGTTGCTAGTAGTGTCGATTACTCCTTGTATTTGATGCTAGTTGGTTTATTCGGTGGAAGATCATATGTTCATATCCTTAATGATAATTAATACTCCTCTGATTATGAACATGAATATTCTTTGTGAGTAGTTACGTTTGTTCCTGAGGACATGGGAGATGTCTTGTTATAAGTAATCATCTGAATTTGGTATTTGTTTGATATTTTGATGAGATGTATGTTGTCTCTCCTCTAGTGGTGTTATGTGAACGTCGACTACATGACACTTCACCATGATTTGGACCTAGGGGAAGGAATTGGTAAGTAATAAGTAGATGATGGGTTGCTAGAGTGACAGAAGCTTAAACCCTAGTTTATGAGTTGCTTTGTAAGGGACTGATTTAGGATCCACATGTTTCATGCTATGGTTAGATTTATCTTAATTCTTCTTTCATAGTTGAGGATGCTTGTGAGAGGGGTTAATCATTAGTGGGAGGCTTGTCAAAGTAAGGACAGCACCCAAGCACTGGTCCACCCACATATCAGATTATCAAAGTAACGAACGCGAACAATATGAGCATGATGAAAACTAGCTCGATAGTAATTCCCATGTGTCCTCGGGAGTCCTTTTCTTTATATAAGAGTTCGTCCAGGCTTGTCCTTTCCTACAAAAAGGATTGTGCCACCTTGCTGCACCTTAGTTACTTTTGTTACTTGTTACACGTTATGAATTATCATATCACACAACTATCTGTTACTGATAATTTCAGTGCTTACAGAGAATACCTTGCTGAAAACCGCTTGTCATTTCCTTCTTCTCCTCATTGGGTTCGACACTCTTACTTATCCAAAGGACTACGATAGATCCCCTATACTCGTGGGTCATCAAGACTCTTTTCTGACGCCGTTGCCGGGGAGTGAAGTGCCTTCGCTGAGTGGAATTTGGTAAGGGAACATTTATATAGTATGCTGAAATTTACTGTCACTTGTTACTATGGAAAATAATCCTTTTAGGGGTTTGTTCGGGGTATCTTCACCCTGACCGGAAGAGCAAAGAGTTGCCCCACAACCTACTGCACCTACTGAAAATAATTATTATGAAATTCCTTTGGGTATGATAGAGAAACTGCTAGCTAATCCTTATACAGGAGATGGAACATTACATCTTGATATGCATCTAATCTATATGGATGAAGTTTGTGGATTATTTAAGCTTGCAGGTTTGCCCGAGGATGAAGTCAAGAAGAAGGTATTCCCTTTATCTTTGAAGGAGAAGGCATTGACATGGTATAGGCTATGTGATGATATTGGGACTTGGAACTGCAATCGATTGAAATTGGAATTTCATCCAAAGTTTTATCCTATGCATCTAGTTCATCATGATCGGAATTATATTTATAATTTTTGGCCTCATGAAGGAGAAAGTATATCTCAATCTAGGGGGAGGCTTAATTCAATGTTATATTCATGCCCCAATCATGAGTTCTCAAGAGAAATTATTATTCGGAATTTTTATGCTCGGCTTTCTCGTAATGATCAATCCATGCTCGATACTTCTTGTACTGGTTCTTTTATGAAGAAGACTATTGAATTCAAATGGGCTTTATTGGAAAGAATTAAATGCAACTCTAAAGATTGGGAACTCGACGGAGGTAAGGATTCAGGTATAAACCTTAAGTTTGATTGTGTTAAATCTTTTATGGATATCGATGCTTTTCGTGAATTTAGCACTTAATATGGGCTTGACTTTGAGATAGTAGCTTCTTTTTGTGAATCATTTGCTACTCATGTTGATCTCCCTAAGGAGAAGTGGTTTAAATACCATCCTCCCATTGAAGTAAAAGTAGTAGAACCTATTAAAGTTGAAGAAGAAACTATTACTTATAATGTTGATCTTGCTGTTCCTACTGCTTATATTGAGAAACCACCTTTTCCTGTTAGGATAAAGGATCATGCTAAAGCTTCAACTGTGATTCGTAAGAGTTATACTAGAACACCTACACCCGTGAACAAATTAAAGTTGAACCTAGTATTGCTATGGTTAAAGATCTCTTGGTCGATAATATTGAATGGCATGTTATTTATTTCTGTGATTAAGCTGCTAGAATTGTCAAACCTGATGATAAAGATAAACATAGACATGTTGTCGGCATGCCTGTTGTTTCTGTTAAAATAGGAGATCATTGTTATCATGGCTTATGTGATATGGGTGCTAGTGTGAGTGCAATTCCTTTTACTTTATATCAAGAAATTATGAATGATATTGCACCTGTTGAGATAGAAGATATTGATGTTACTATTAAGCTTGCTAATAGAGATACTATATCACCAATTGGGATTGTTAGAGATGCTAAAGTATTTTGTGGGAAAATAAAATATCCTACTGATTTTCTTCTTCCTGGTTCCCCACAAGATGACTTTTGTCCCATTATATTTGTTAGAACTTTCTTGAACACTATCAATGCTAAGATAAACTGTGAGAAAGAAATTGTTACTGTAAGTTTTGGGGATGTGTCTCATGATTTTAATTTCTTTAAATTTCGTAGACAACCCCATGATAAAGAATTGCCTAGTAAGGATGAAATTATTGGTCTTTCTTCTATTGTTGTGCCTCCTGCTGATCCTTTAGAACAATATTTGCTAGACCATGAAAATGATATGTTTATGAATGAAAGGAAGGAATTAGATGAAATATTCTTTAACCAAATGCCAATTTTGAAACATAATTTGCCTGTTGAAATCCTTGGGGATCCTCCTCCAGCCAAGGGTGATCCCGTGTTTGAGCTTATGAAATTACCTGATACTTTCAAATATGCTTATCTTGATGAAAAGAAGATATATCTTGTTATTATTAGTGCTAACCTTTCAGATCATGAGGAACAAAAATTATTGAAAACTCTGAAGAAGCACCATGCCGCTATTGGATATAGTCTTGATGATCTTAAGGGCATTAGTCCCACTCTATGTCAGCACAAAATTAATATGGAGCCTGATGCTAAACCAGTTGTTGATTACCAACGACGGTTGAACCCAAAAATGAAAGAAGTGGTAAAAAATGAAATACTAAAGCTTCTGGAGGTAGGTATAATTTATCCTACTGCTAATAGTAGGTGGGTAAGTCCCATTCATTGTATCCCGAACAAGGGAGGTAGTACTGTTGTTCCTAATGACAAGAATGAATTGATTCCACAAAGAATTGTTACAGGTTATAGAATGGTAATTGATTTTTGCAAATTAAATAAAGCCACTAGGAAAGATCATTACCATCTACCTTTTATTGATAAAATGCTAGAAAGACTATCCAAACATACACACTTTTGCTTTCTAGATGGTTATTCTGGTTTTTCTCAAATACCTGTGTCAAAAGAGGATCAAGAAAAGACTACTTTTACATGCCCTTTCAGTAATTTTGCTTATAGATGTATGCCTTTTGGTTTATGCATTGCACCTGCTACCTTTCAAAGATGTATGACTGTTATATTCTCTGACTTTTGTGAAAAGATTGTTGAGGTTTTCATGGACGATTTTTTCGTTTACAGAACTTCTTTTGATGATTGCTTAAGCAACCTTGATCGAGTTTTGCAGAGATGTGAAGAAACTAATCTTGTCTTGAACTGGGAGAAGTGCCACTTTATGGTTAATGGAAGTATTGTCTTGGGACATAAAATTTCCGAAAGAGGTATTGAAGTTGATAAAGCTCAAGTAGACGCTATTAAAAAATGTCGTGTCCCAAAGATATCAAAGGTATCAGAAGTTTCCTTGGTCATGCTGGTTTCAATAGGAGGTTTATTAAAGACTTCTCTAAAATTTGTAGGCCTCTCACAAATCTCTTGCAAAAAGATGTTCCTTTTGTTTTTGATGATGATTGTGTAGAAGCATTTGAAATACTTAAGAAAGCCTTAATTTCTACACCTATTTTTCAACCCCCTGATTGGAACCTACCCTTTGAAATCATGTGTGATGCTAGTGATTATGTTGTTGGTGCTGCTCTAGGACAAAGAGTTGATAAGAAATTGAATGTTATTCATTATGGTAGTAAAACTCTTGACAGTGCCCAGAGAAATTATGCTACTACTAAAAAAGAATTTTTAGCAATTGTTTTTTCTTGTGCTAAGTTCAGATCTTATATTGTTGATTCCAAAGTAACTATTCACACCGATCATGCTGCTATGAAATAACTTATGGAAAATAAGGATGCTAACCCTAGACTTATTAGATGGTTTCTCTTTCTACAAGAATTTGATTTGCATATTATTGATAGAAAGGGTGCTGAGAACCCTGTAGCAGATAACTTGTCTAGATTAGAGAATGTACTTGATGACCCATTACCTATTGATGATAATTTTCCTGATGAACAATTAGCTATCATAAATGCTTCTCGTAATGCTCCATGGTATGTCACTACTAGGAAAAGGCCTACTAGTGGCGCGCCAGTTTTGCCTACTAATGGCACGCTACTGGTGCGCCACTTGTACCACGCCACTAGTATTATATACTAATGGCGCACCACGCCGTGCGCCATTAGTATGCCTCCCAGGGGGCCATATTTACCCATGTGCTTTGGCATACTAATGGCGCACTGTGGGGTGATGCGCCATTAGTATCCTTTGGCATACTAATGGCGCACTGTGTAGTGATGCGCCATTACTATCCTTCGGCATGCTAATGGCGCACTTTGAGATGATGCACCATTAGTATGAATATTAGGTTTTATTTTTTTACTTTTCTGATTTTTGCACAGGTTACAAAATATATTATTGGACAGAATATAGACAACACCACACAGCAACAGCAGATTCATCGAATATAATAGAAGATTAGTCTCCGAATACAATTCATCATATTAGTCTCCGAATTCAAAAGACCGAACAAAGATAGAACATTACAAGTCTCGAGACCGCGAGTAGCGAGTTTGTCTTCACATTGCAAGTCGATATCGATGATCTAAACTACCATCACATAGAAGAGAGCTTCGATCATCACGATGAGCATCATCGCGATGAAACTGGTCTTCATCCAGTTCCTCCAACGCTCCCTCCTCTCTCCCGCTAGATAGCGGGCGTATCTAGATTCCGCATCTGCCCTAGTGGTGTACCCTTTGTAACTGTTACCGCTGAAACGATGAACCTGTCTCCGACACTCCTTCCAGTCGTCGTAGACTCCGGGAACCTTACCCTTGTACACGACATATGACAGCATCTCTATGCACAAGCCAAACAACAGACAATACATGAGCAATATATAAGTATGCAACAAAAGGATCGGAAGAGAAAAGCAAGACATTAATAGCACGATTCATGGTCCTACTAATAAATAGCATCGATTACATCTAAATTGAACGGCTGTCCAAACCAAAGAGACATACAATTCATTAAAGTTTAATTACAACATGAGCCAATCAATGTTTCAGAACTACACATAGCATCACTACTTTCGACTCGACTCATGGGACCGGAGCGTGGATGAAGCCGCCGTTTGTCGTGATGGTCATAAAATCGCGGGCGTTGTCAGCCTGCATTTGTAGCGTTGTGTCTATCTCACTGTTGGACGGTTGATATCTGAGGTAGAACTGCCCTGAGGTATGAAGGACATCTTGATGGATGACTTCCGCAAACTCCGACTGGATGCGAAAGAATTCTTGTCTGATGTCCGTGTCCTGGATTGCCGACATGCTCACGGCCCAATCTTTGAGATTATCCGGTAGCAGAAGGTGATGATGGTCCCGTACGATCGCCCGCATGTGATGGAGGGCGTAGTAGGCATCCTTCTGACCGCCAGGCGGCTGCTTGACGCAGCAGAACTTAGTATTGTGGGCGAACACGTGCCTGCCGTACCTACGAACTGGCCTGGTGAAGGTGCCTCCAGATTTGGCGTAGCCGGGGAGAACATCATCAAGAACTTTCTTGATATTTGTGTAGTCTATCTTGGAGTCACGGTTCGGGTCGAAATACGTCGCCATGAAATATTTCGGGCTTAAGAGGATGAGTGTGCAATGTGTGTCACTGCACAGAACATGAAATGTTAGAAAAAAAAGATCGAAATCTAAGAAATCATATGTTATGGGGCGGTTAAGGGATGACTTACTCGGGAAAGTAAGACACGACAAAGTTATCCTTATCTGGGTTTGCCAGAATGACACCTTCGAGGTGTGAACTCGTGACTTGGCGGTCCCCAGCGCTGCCCAAGAGCTTGGCACACATGTAGAAGGGGTCGACTATCACGATGTCCGGGGTCTTGTCTCTAATGATCCACATCTCCATACTCAGTGAAAATAGCCGAACGAAGGTGTAGTGCAGCGGATGAAGGTTAAACATAGCAAAGATGTCATCAAACCACAGGACGATCGTACCCCCAATGGCGCCAACCACAAAGCCCTTGCCCTCTGGCACCTTGGCCCCGAAAACCGGGTATGCCACATCATTCTCTCTAAGACGCCGCTTCTCCAAAGAAAGAACACTGTCATGTAGACTCCGCATAGCACCGGTTGCAGCATTTAGCATATTTGTCGGTAGCATCGCCCTACCCGCCACATGCACCCTCCTCAAGATATCCTTAGGTGAAGGTGGCCCGTCCTGAGCACGGATCATACTCGGTGCCGGCCGGCTCGCACCGGCACCCTTTTTAGCCTTTTGTTTCCGTCCCTTCTTCTTGATCTGCTGTAATGGGACCGAGTTCTCCTCACAGACCGCCTTCTTGAGCGTGTTGGGGCTGATAATATTTCGCACCTCAGCTATCTGAGGCTCGGTGAAGGCGGCAGCTGGAGGCGTCTCCTGAGAACTGAACGCCAGACGATGCCTGTTGCAATTGGGTTTCTCCGCCGTACCAGCTAGATCGCGGTCGTCTTGTTTGGGTTCTTGAGAAGGAGGCCCATAGAACTCGTCACCGTACCCATGTTCAGCCAAGTACTTATCGACGTTGGTAAATGTACCATCGTCATTGTCGTCGTTGTCCGGATCATGTGCCATAGGGATGTCCGGCTTGTCCGGTAGCGTTGCGGCGTTCTTGCCATGGCTTGGCGCCGGCATGACTGGTGGTCTTGACTGTGGGGTGGTGTCCCCCGCCCCCAAACGAATCTGGCTCTTCGGCCAAAGCAGGGGCCAGCTTATGCAGGCGCTGTGGGTCATCTCATCTTCTTCGTCGGCCCCAGCGGGTCGAATCGAAGGTAACAACTCATCACAGCCTGGCAGCACCCGAACCACTTCGACCCTATACACTGTGGGTGGCATTGGATTACCGTGGAACACGGGGTTGCCCGGTTGAACGATTCTGCCCTTGGTGACATCGACCAACTCGCCGCCCACGAAGTGCAGGAGAGTGCAAGGAACATCGGCGGCGCCCTGCGAAAACATGTAGGGCGTCAGGGATGCCCAGTCAAAGGCAAGGAGATGAAGTCATCGGCCAAGAGGCTTAGTTACCGTGATGTCGTCGAGCTCGGCTAATGTCGAGGCACCGCCAATGGCGGGCGTGCAACTGATGGAGGGGCCGCTTCCTGGCGAGGTGCCGGCGGGCGTACACCCGGGTGCATTAAGCTCCAATGCCCGTGCCGGCACCGGAGACACGAATACCGCCTCCGCCGGAGACACTAATGGCGCCGCCGGAGACACCAATGGCACCGCCGGAGACACCAATGGCGCCACCTCCGCGTTGTGCGAGTTGCTGGTCGTGAAGCTGGGAATCGGGTGAGGCCCCTGTTGGCCGTCTGGAATCCATGTTGTTAGCCCATGAATCAACGTAGGCACCATGGCGTTGAGCGTAGTTCCCAGTTGTTGTTGCACTTGCTCTTGGACAATCTCCGGAATCTGCGCCACTTGTGCCTTGAGTGCTTCAACCTTGCGCGACTGGTTTTTTGAGCTGGTCTTTTTCTCCTTTCGCCCACCAGCGGTATAGTATGACGACCATTTTGTGGACAAGCCTTTGCCGGCCACATGACCAGCTGACGTCGGCTTACTGAGCTTATCCTTGTTTTTCATTACATTCAATGCCCTATTTAAAGGGGTGTCGAAAGGGGAGCTCTGAGACGACCCCGCGCTACTGCTTTCATTGTCTTGCGGAAGGAACATGAACCATTTAGAAATATTAGGGATTAATTAGCATGCAACCATATGGAGCTAATTACGCGGGGGTGTATTCCTTACCAGAACAAGCTCAAGCGCCCTGGTCTTCGGACCCGTGGTAAGCTCCTTTGTTACCGGGTCCTCCTTGTACTGGGCCCTGAGAAAGTTCTTGGTCTGCTTGTCACGGTATTTCTCGAAGTGGGGCGGTGGGCCTTGCTCGGCACGCTCCGCGTCCTCCTTGTCCCATATAGGCTCCGCCACTCTGTAACCGTCGGGACCGAGTTGGTGGACCCCTAAGTTCAACTTCCGCATTTCTTTCCCCCACTGACTTGATTCAGAGGTTGCGCTGCTCTCGCACTTGATCTTGAACTCCTTGTAGTCATCTTCGCTATCAAAGGATATTTCGCCTTGATCTTCTCATAACTATCACCTTTTTCAATCATTGCCTTCACCGTGCTTTTCCAAGTCGACATGGCCGTGCTCATCCTCGTGAGGGCGTCACTGTTCACTTTATTCCCTAAGAGGCGTGTGTTTGCAAACTCAGCGGGGAACTTGTATCGTTCGTGCAGGTTCGTGAAGAGGAGGCTGCGCAAATTCCCTCGGTCCTTATGCCTTAGGTTCTCGGTGTTGATCGAGACGGTGCTCTGGAGAATGCACCCGAGCTGAACTGAGTACCCCTTGACTACTTGTTTGGGCACCGTTGGATGCCCGTCGGAGTTCACTTCAGTAAATTCCTCCTTGACGGTGCCGAGCACGCTCGGGCGCCGGTCCTTCCGTTGCCTCTTCGGTTGGCTGCCATCTATGCGTGCGCCGCCATCATCAGTGGTGGCATCCTCGGTGGCACCATCAGTGGTGTCATCCCCGACGTCACTAGTGGTTGTGTAGTCAGGATCGGTGTCTTCCACGGTGTCCTCATAGCGGTGAGGTTCTTCCTCCAACTCCTGGGACAACTCCCAGAATTGCTTGCCGCCCGAACCGCCAGCCTCATCGTTGTGGGCCATGTTTCGCTCTAAATAGGAAAAAAAATTGGTCAAAAAGTTGGTTATTGTCAAGGAACAAGATCATGGTCTCATCATTTAGGGTTTGTCGACACCGAGGCATCCTAAAAGCTAAGCGTACACCATTTAGGTTCTCGTCGACACCGAGGCACCCTATAGAAGCCAAGGTTTCATTATTTAGGGTTTGTCGACGCCGAGGCACCCTAAATGCTAAGTTAAGTTTTCATCATTTAGGGTTTATCGATGCCGAGGCACCCTAGGTTGGGCCTAATCACTTGGCTCTATTGCCACCTATGTTGGGTTTATCATCTAGGGTTTATCGGAATGGCGGGGCAGTTGATCCTACTTAACTAAGTACTAAGATACCCCGGCCCATGCATTAGTCGCAAGTACCCCATATGTCCTATTTTTAGCAAAGTCATGCTAAAATTCATGGAAAATTTCAGCATGACCTTTGCTGAAAATAGGACATATGGAGTACCCGAATTTGCCGGAACGAAAGTTAATCGACATAGCGGCAAACTCAAGGGCCTCTCGAGGTACCTGCAAAATCATCACGACATGATGGTCGGAGACAAAACCCAGCAAACTGATTATCTTAGCTCCGATCCAAGCTCATCTGCTCCGTGTGGTACAAACCCCCTACCAGCTGCGAGAAATATTATGAATTCGGTAACAAGTTGCTAACACTGGCCCTTCTGAACAGATGTAGGGCATTCAAGAGTGAGGCATCAGTTACTGTATGCTTAGACAGTTTAGTTACTCTGCTCATATTTCCATGGACACTCCAGAAAATAACATGCTTAAAGGATGAATAGATCACGGGCACTGGAATATACAACAGAAGTGCATCACACAAGCAGACAATATATGGAATTCTAGCTTTACCAAAAAATTGAGCATGGTATCTACAGGTTACAAAAAAATGAGCATCTTCTCTGCATTTATAAAGCATTAGGATAGTGAAAGTATTACTCACTTTGATGGAATTCTAGCTTGTGATGATCTGACAGTGAAAAATGTTGCAAATTGATTGAAAGCACTGTAATTCAACCAAAAATCTACTCTGAACAGTGCTTGCAAATTCAGTAACTTAAACTGAGATACAAAAATTTGAGTGAATACTCCACTTTTTTCAGTGAGCAGTACTCCACTATTCAGTTTGACCTGGTATTAATCTCAGCTTGATCATTTCATTATCTCTGAATTTCAAAATAGAGTCTACATACTGCAAAATTTGGCACTACATCCAGTTTGGCACTACATAAACCTCTAAATTCAGAGCACTACATCATCCAGTTTGGCACTACACGCAGCTCTAAATTCAGACTAAATCAAATCTGACATACTGGACTACATCAACTACAGGATTCCACTCTAAATTCACACTACATCAACAACAACTACTTTTTTTGCGGGAATCAACAGCAACTTCTTGACCAGGATTTGGAGTAGTACATTGCAAATCGAACTTACTGCGAGTTCCTAGAGGAGGGGCGGGATGGGCTCCTCGTCGGGGTCGGCGCCGCCGCCGGTCGAGGAGGAGGCGAGGGGCTTGGAGGAGTCGGAGGAGACGGCGAGCGGGGGACCCGGGCACCTTCGCCGCCATATGTGGGCGCACGAGGGGCGGGAGTAGCCGAAGCACGAAGCCACGGCGCGAGGGGCGAGGTCGGTGAAGAGAACAGCGACGGCGCCGCAACGGGGGCGCGGGGGCGGCGGGTGCGGAGTCTGGCGGGGGTGGGGGTGCATGGGCGCGGGGGCGGCGGGGGTGGAGTCCGGTGGGGGTCGGGCGGTAGGGGTGGGGCGCGGGGGCGGCGGGGGTGGAGTCCGGCGGGGGTCGGGACGGCGGCGTCGTGGGTCGGGGCAGCGCGCGGGTGGATCTGGCGAGGGAGAGAGGGACGAAGGGGATCTGGCGAGGGAGAGGGAGGAATTAGCTAGGGGGGAAGCTTACTAATGGCGCACCCCCGTCGGTGCGCCATTAGTAATCTTTTTTTATATATAGCACTAGCGCACCAGCAGGAGGTGCACCATTAGTAATCTTTTTTTATATAGCAATGGCGCACCAGCAGGAGGTGCGCCATTAGTAATCTTTTTTTATATAGCAATGGCGCACCAGCCAGGGGTGCGCCATAAGTAAAAAAATTGTTGCATCTAATAATTTTTAAGAAAATGAATATGAATATGAAACAGTAATGATTTTTTATAAAAACAATAATGATTTTTTAAAAAACATCATAAATTTTTTTATTTGAAAATATTTATGAATATGAAAAAATATCATCAGATTTATTATTTGAAAATATCATCAAATTTGTTATTTGAAAATATAATCAAATTAGTTTTTTTTTGCAATTTTAGTTGCATTTATTTGTGACGGTGGAGCGGGCCGGGGAGGGTGCAGTGGGTCGTCGGAGGGGGATCGAGATCTGGCGAGGTGGGATAGCGATCGAGATGGAGGGGGATCGAGAACGAGTGTCCATGAAATTTAAAAACTTTCATGAGTTCAAAAAGTGCCCATGAAAGACAATCGAGAAATGAACGCTACAATTTAAATACAATCGATCTTAGCTAGCTATCTGTTCACAATCTTCTTGCCCTTATTTTTCGTAAATGGAGTTCTTCTCTTGAACGGACGTCCTTTAGGTAGGGTGGTCATGCTTCTTCTTGTGGTGTATGTTGCTACTTCATCGTCGTCATCATGTTCGATATTCGGGTCGCCGTACTTGTCGAAGTCTTGCTCATCTGCTACTCTATCCATTCCAATGATCTTCCTTTTGCCTCTCCTCACGACAACACGACTGGGCTTTGACGGGTCGGTAATGAAGAAGCATTGGTCCACTTGGGAAGCCAGTACCCATGGCTCATTTTTCGCAGTGACGTTTGCTCCCGCGGTCTTGGATTTGGCTTCGGGTATAACCATGGTGGTGAAATACCGGTCTTCTTTTAGGACGCTCTTGGCCCAGCTGACACGGGACATCGGGACCTTCTCTCCAGCGTAGCTCAGCTCCCAGATCACCTTGATCCTTTCGTAGTATCTGTCCTTGTCGTTACTGGTGTAGGATTCCATCGTTACCCCGGAGTTCTGATAACCATCGCTCTTCATGTCCTTGTCCTCGGTGTAGAATGTGTAGCCGTTGATATCGTACACCTCATAGGTCATCAGGTTGTGCTCGGTGCCCTGTGACAAGGCGAATATGAGTTGTTCTTCCGTGAAAGAATCCTCATGTAAAGGGTACGACAGAAGCTTCTGCTTGAACCAACGCGTGAAACATGAGTTGTGCTCTTTGATTATATCTCCGTCCGTCCTCTATTGGCCTCGGTCATTGTACGTCTTCTCAAGAAAGGTTTTGTGCTCTACCACCCAAGGATCAACCATGTCTATGTGTTGTAGCGCAACTAGGTTTGCTCTTTCAAAGTCGGCGAGTCGACCCTCGAAGTCGACATGCATTTCGTGGCAACCCTCACGGTGACCCCATCCAGCGAGCCTGCCGAGGTGCCTGTTGACGGGCAGACCAACGGGGTTCTCTATGCCTAGATAATTCGTGCAGTAGGAGATGCACTGTTCGGTCAGAAAGCCCCTGGCTATGCTTCCCTCTGGACGTGATATGTTGCGAACGTATCCTTTGATGACACCATTCATCCTTTCGAACGGCATCATGCTGTGCAGGAACGTCGGCCCGAGTTGGATGATATCCTCCACGATATGGACCAGCAGATGCACCATAACGTCGAAGAATGCAGGCGGGAAGTACATCTCAAGCTCGCATAGTATCACCACGATCTCTTCCTGTAGCCTTCTGAGTTGCCTCACGCCAACCGACTTCCGAGAGATGACGTCGAAAAAGTTGCATAGGCCAAATATTGTTTCACGGACGTGCGCGTCCATGATCTCACGGATTGCAACTGGAAGTATCTTCGTCATCAGCACGTGACAGTCGTGAGACTTCATCCCGCAGAACTTCTGCTTCGCTGGGTCTAGGTATCTGCTTATCTTCCCCGCGTAACTGTAAGGATGTTTTACTCCTACGAGGCAGGTGAAAAATTGCTCGATCTCCTCCTGACTTAGAGTGAAGCACGCGGGAGGGTAGTCATTTCCGGTCTTCTTGGCCTTTTTGCCTTTTCGACGACTTTCTATGTCCTGCTTCGCCTCATCATCATCATCATTAGCGTGAAGCTCCTACCTGATGCCCATTGATTTCAAGTCTGCCCTTGCTTTCGGCCCATCTTTGGTCCTCTCTGGCATGTTGAGCAGGGTACCAAGCAGACTCTCGCACACGTTCTTCGTGATATGCATGACATCAAGGCTGTGAGGCGCATGGTGGATCTTCCAGTACGGCAAGTCCCAGAAAATAGTCCTTGTTTTCCATACCTTCAGCAGCGGCTCTGGCGCCTTTCGCTTCTTTCAGGCTCTGGCGCCTTTTGCTTCTTTCCCGGCAGTGGGCAATCTTTCCAATTTTTCAACAGCTCGTCTATTTCCTCGCCGCTCCTGTACGCGGGCGTCTTCGGGGTTCGGTTTCACCATCGAACAGATCCTTGCGTTTCCTCCACGGGTCATCGTCGTGAAGCCACCTTCGATATCCCATGAACACGGTTTTCGAAGACCCGGGATCTCTATCTAGCTGGCGATACGTTGTGTCATCCATGCACCTGACGCATCCAGAAAATCCGTGGACCACCTGCCCCGCGAGATATCCGTAACCGAGATAGTCGTGCACCGTCGTGAATAGTGTGGCTCTCATAGGGAAATATTCTTTCTCTACGGCGTCCCACGTATTGGCTGGCGTTTTTCACAGCATGTCTAGCTCCTCTTTCAGCAGCCCCAGATACAGATTGATGTCGTTCCCTGGTTGTTTCGGCCCTTCAGTTAGCATACTCATGTGAATGTACTTCCTCTTCAAGCACAACCAGGGGGGAGGTTGTACATCCACACAAACACAGGCCAGGTGCTATGTGTGCTTCTCTGGCTGCCAAACGGATTGACTCCATCGGTGCTCGCGCCCAGCACAATGTTCCTTGGATCGTTCCCAAATTCTGGGTCTTCGAAGTTCAACGCTTGCCATTGGCTCGCATCCTTAGGGTGACTCAGCATCTTGTCTTTTTTATTTATCTCCGGATCATTTCCGTCATCTTCCCGCTTCTTCTCCTCCCCATCCGCGTGCCAATGCAGGAGCTTTGCTACCATAGGGTCCGCGAAATACCGCTGCAGACGAGGAGTGATCAGAAAGTACCACACCACTTTTCAAGGAGCTTTCTTCCTCTTCTTGTATCGAGTGACGCCGCACACCGGACATATGGTAGACTCCGCATGCTCGTCCCGATAAATGATGCAATTGTTCATGCACAGATGGTATTTCACGTGCAGTAAATCCAGAGGACACACGATTTTCTTCGCCTCCTCGAAACTGGTCGGGCACTTGTTCCCCTTGGGAAGACGTTCGTGCCAGAATGACATGTTCTCGCCGAAGCATGCGTCGGTCATTTTGTGTTTTACCTTCATCTCCAGAGCCATGAGCATTACTTTCAGGCGGGTATCCTCGGGCCTACATCCTTCATACAATGGAGTAACCGCGTCTATCTCCAGTTGATCCAGTTTGGCTTTCTCTCGGGCGGCAGCTCTTGCGTTATCCGTCTGCTTGAGAAGCAGCTCTTGAATATGAGGGTCCTGCACCCAGCCTCCATCGTGGTCTGCTTCGGCATCTTCATCTTCATGATCATGCCCTTCATCTTGATCTTCCTCATCATCATGTCCGGCATCTTCTACATGATGACTGTGTACAGCATCACCGTCGCGATCATGTCCTAGAGATTCTTCGTCTTCTCACCCACCCGAGCGGCGGTGGTTATCTTGCTGCCCTTCCTCATTTCTTGCCCGGCCCCCATGGAAGACTTCATAGTCATCTTCATCACCTTGTCACCGATAGCCATCCATGAAACCATGCAAGAGTAGGTGGTCCCGCACCTGCCCGGAATCCGCATCCGCAATAACGCTCTTCAGCTTGCATCTTCGACACGGACATCTTATCTCTGTCTCGTTATTTTGAAGCATCTCGGCCTTCGCGGAGCTCAAAAACCTATTCACGATGCCTTCGGTCATCGTGCGGACCATGGTCGCCTGCGGGGTAAAGCAAAACGATATTTTAGAACCAAGAAAAAATTTGGCATGACTTTCCCTAAAAATAGGACCAAAAAGAATTTATAGTGCCAAAATTCTCGCCAAAATGGAAATGAATCAACATTCCAGCAAAATATTGGCAACTATCGCATTTCAAATACCGGTACCTGCAAACACAAACATATATGCAACACCACAAACATATGCAACACTACAAACATACATAGATCTAGCTAGGCCACAAAAAGTGCATGTGCACGTTGTTGGAGCGAGCTAGGGAGAAAAAAAGTAGATCTACGACATAAAGATAGCTTTCCCCTTAATTACCTATGAAAAAAAAGGTAATTTAACCACTTAATTTTGGTGAATCTATGGTGCAAATGAGGTGAGGAGGAGGAGGCAGCCGACACAAGCTTGGAGAAGGAGGTGGAGGGAATGAAGTGGGGAAAGTGAGTGTGTAGGTGTGGTTGTCCAAAATATCTAGCTGGTCCCAGGTTACTAATGGCGCACCACCCACTCATGCGCCATTAGTAACCCTACATACTAATGGCGCACCTGGTGGTGGTGCGCCATTAGTAGTTTTGCAATATATATATATACACTAATGGCGCACCGTGGCATAGTGCGTCATTACTAGTTTAAACTAGTAATGGCGCACTCTGCCACGGTGCGCCATTAGTATATATACTAGTGGCGCACCATGTGTCTGGTGCGCCATTAGTGTCTTCCACACTAATGGCGCACCAGCACATGGTGCGCCATTAGTATATAGTAGTGGCGCACCACGTGTCTGGTGCGCCATTAGTGTCAATTTCATCTATAGCCCTTTTCCTAGTAGTGTGTTGATTATGCTAATTACATTGTTGCTAAATTTATACCACCTAGTTTCACATACAAGCAAAAGAAAAAGGTTTTCTATGATTTAAGACATTACGTTTGGGATGACCCACACCTTTATAAAGAAGGAATAGATGATGTTATTAGACATTGTGTACCTGAGCATAAACAGGAACAGATCCTACGCAAGTGTCACTCCGAGGCTTATGGAGGACACCATGCTGGAGATAGAACTGCACACAAGGTATTACAATCTGGTTTTTATTGGCCTACTCTCTTCAAGGATGCTCGTAAGTATGTCTTGTCTTGTGATGAATGTCAAAGAATTGGTAACATTAGTAGACGTCGGGAAATGCCTATGAATTATTCACTTGTTATTGAACCATTTAATGTTTGGGGCTTAGATTATATGGGACCTTTTCCTTCCTCTAATGGGTATACACATATTTTAGTTGTTGTTGATTATGTTACTAAGTGGGTAGAAGCTATTCCAACTAGTAGTGCTAATCATAACACTACTATTAAGATGCTTAAAGAAGTTATTTTTCCAAGGTTTGGAGTCCCTAGATATTTAATGACTGGTGGTGGTTCACACTTTATTCATGGCGCTTTCCGTAAAATGCTTGCTAAATATGATGTCAACCACAGAATTGCATCTCCATATCTTCCTCGGTCTAGTGGTCAAGTAGAATTGAGTAATAGAGAAATTAAATTGATCGATCTTGCAAAAGATTGTTAATAGATCTAGAAAGAATTGGTCTAAGAAACTTGATGATGCATTATGGGCTTATAGAACTGCTTATAAGAACCCTATGGGTATGTATCCATATAGAATGGTTTATGGAAAAGCATATCGCTTACCTCTTGAATTAGAACATAAAACTTATTGGGCAATCAAAGAGCTCAACTATGATTTCAAACTTGCCGGTGAAAAGAGGTTATTTGATATTAGCTCACTTTATGAATGGAGAACCCAAGCCTATGAAAATGCCAAGTTGTTTAAAGAAAAAGATAAAAGATGGCATGACAAAAGGATACAAAAGAGTGAATTTAATGTAGGTGACCATGTCTTGCTATACAACTCTCGTTTAAGATTTTTTGCAGGAAAGCTTCTCTCTAAATGGAAAGGTCCTTACATTATTGAGGAGGTTTGTCATTCCGGTGCCATCAAGATCAACAACGCCGAAGGCACTACTCAGAAGGTGGTAAACGGTCAAAGAATCATCGGGTACTCCCATAAATGTTGAGACCAATATAATTAATACCATAACACTGGGGGAGTACATAAGGGAGACTTTCCAGAACATTTCAGACTCCGAAAAGGAATATGTATGTGGTACGGTAAGTAAACCGACTCCAAAACATTTCCAATGGCATTTTTTCTTCGTCTTGGAATATTTTAAAAATTAGGAAAATTAAAAGTAGTCTGAAGAGCGCACGAGGAGGCGGCAAGGCAGGGGGCGCGCCCCTGTGCCTTGTGACCACCTCGTGTACCCTCTGGACTCCGTTTTCTTGTGGAACACTTCTTTTGGTCGGTAAAAAATCATTATATAATTCCTGAAGGTTTTGACCACCGTACCACGACAAAACCCTCTGTTCTTGTTTCAAGCTATTTTTCTGACAGATCTAGATCGCGATGGCGTCTCCAAGCGGCCCCAAGGACAAGTTTTTCGAGAAGGTCATCAATCCTTACCTCGCGGAGGTGCTGCAACACCCTCAAACTATTGAGATGCGTGAGAGGGTGCTGCACATCCGCGATGTTGAATGGCCAAAGAAGACCAGAAGCGTGGAGGCAAGGCTTGAAGCAATGGAGCAGCAAGTTTTCAAGTTCCAAGGGATGGTGCAATTAATGTGGACACAACGCCAATCACTTGGTGATCACGAAGTTTACCTGTGACCACAAGCTGGACGCCAAGAATATCGGAGAGGCCATCTTCAAGCTTCATGAGAGAATCGAGCATCTCCAAGCCTAGATCCATGACCTGCAAAACCAAAACTGTGAGTATGAATACGGATTTAAGAGGATGAGTTTGGCTGTAGATTTGAGGATCTCGGAGACTCGTTCATCTTTTTACGATGGTGAACCTATGCCTTGGAAGATGAAGGATAAGATTCTTTCATCATCAACAACTCCATCATCACCACCTGCGAAGAAAGAGATCTAAATATATGGGTATGGGCACTCCCCTTGGCTTGTGCCAAGCTTGGGGGAGGTGACCCGGTATCGTATCACCAGCACATCTTTACCTTTATCATTTTTCTTAGTTTGATCCTTTTGGTTATATCTTGATCTAGTAGAATGAAGTTTTATCTAGTTTTGAGTTTTGCCTTGAGATCTATCTATGTAATCGAGTCTGTGAGTTATATATATATATAATAAAGAGTAGTTTTCAGTTGAGGGCTTTGGTTCCTTGCTATGATCTTGAGAGAATAAAATAAAAGAGAGAATAAAAGAAATAAAAAGATCACATAATGATCTTATGGAGAGTGATGACTTCACATATAACGAGTTTGATGAGTAAAATTTGTTTGGAGGTGACACATAGTTTTGGTCATTGTTTCAATTAATAGGAAGTGATAAAGAAAGAGAGGTTTCACATATAAATATACTATCTTGGACATCTTTTGTGATTGTGAGAATTCATTAAAATGTTACATGCTAAAAAGTTGATGTTGGACAAGGAAGACAACATAATGGGTTATGTTTTCTTATATCCGAATAGAAGTTATATTGTCATGGATCCTGTTTGGGGGAGTTGATACATCCATTATGCATCATGATCTCTAAACATGTAGATACATCCATTTTGCATCATGCTTTTATATTGATATTTATTGCATTATGGGCTGTTATTACACATTATGGTAAAATACTTATGATTTTCTCTCTTATTTTACAAGGTTTACATGACGAGGGAGAATGCCGGCAGCTAGAATTCTGGAATGGAAAAGGAGCAAATATGAGAGACCTATTCAGCACAACTCCAAAAGTCCTGAAAATTTACGGAGAATTATTTTGGAATATATAAAAAATATTGGGCAAATAAAGCACCTAAGGGGACCCACTAAGTAGCCAAAAGGGTGGGGGCTCGCCCTACCCCCCCCTGAGTGCGCCCCCTACCTTGTCGGCCACCTGGCACGCCCCCGGTGCCCATCTTCTGCAATATGTTGGGTTTTGACCTAGAAAAAAACAGAAGGAATCTTTCGGGACAAAGCACCGCCGTCTCGAGGCAGAACTTTGGCAGAACCAATCTAGGGCTCCAGCGGAGCTGTTCTACCGGGGAAACTTCCCTCCAAGAGGGGGAAATTGAAGCCATCATTGTCACAAACGATTCTCCCATCGAGAGGGGGTCAATATCTATCAACATCTTTACCAGCACCATCTCCTCTCAAACCCTAGTTCATCTCTTGTATCCGATCTTTGTTTCTAAACCTCAGATTGGTACCTGTGGGTTGCTAGTAGTGTTGATTACTCCTTGTAGTTGATGCTAGTTGGCTTATTCGGTAGAAGATCATATGTTCAGATCCTTAATGATAATTAATACTCCTATGATTATGAACATGAATATGCTTTGTGAGTAGTTACGTTTGTTCCTGAGGACATGGGACAAGTCTTGTTATAAGTAATCATGTGAATTTGGAATACATTCGATATTTTGATGAGATGTATGTTGTCTCTCCTCTAGCGGTGTTATGTGAACGTCGACTACATGACACTTCAGCATGATTTGGGCCTAGGGGAAGGCATTGGGAAGTAATAAGTAGATGATGGGTTGCTAGAGTGACAAAAGCTTAAACCCTAGTTTATGAGTTGCTTCGTAAGGGGCTGATTTGGGTCCACATGTTTCATGTTATGGTTAGATTTATCTTAATTCTTCTTTCGTAGTTGCGGATGCTTGGGAGAGGGGTTAATCATAAGTGGGAAGCTTGTCCAAGTAAGGATAGAACCCAAGCACTGGTCCACCCACATATCAAATTATCAAAGTAACGAACGTGAATCATATGAGCATGATGAAAACTAGTTTGACAGTAATTCCCACGTGTCCTCGAGAGCGCTTTACTTTATATAAGAGTTCGTCCAGGCTTGTCCTTTGCTACAAAAAGGATAGGGCCAGCTTGCTGCACCTTAGTTACTTTTGTTACTTGTTACCCGTTATGAATTATCTTATCACACAGTTATCTGTTATCGATAATTTCAGTACCAGCACCATGAAAGGCCAAACCGTTGCTAATTTTATTGTTGAGTGATACATCTCCAACATATCTATAATTTATGAAGTATTCATGCCATTATATTATCATTCTTGGATGTTTTACAATCATTTTATAGCAACTTTATATCATTTTTGGGGACTAACCTATTGACCCAGTGCCCAGTGTCAGTTGCTGTTTTTTGCTTGTTTTTTACATCACAGGAAATCAATATCAAATGGAGTCCAAACACCGTGAAACTTTTCGGAGATTTTTTATGGACCAAAACACCCAGGATGGGCCAGAGCAGCACCTGGGGGTGCCCCGAGGGGGGCACAACCCACCAGGGCGCGCCTGGGGGCCCAGATGCGCCCATGTGAGTTGTGCCCACCTCGGTGGCCTCCCGCACCCCCTCTTTACCCTATAAATTCACAATATTACGAAAACCCTTGGGGGTAACCTAGATCAGAAGTTCCGCCGCCGCAAGGCTCTGTAGCCACCGAAAACCAATCTAGACCCGTTCCGGCACCCTGCCGGAGGGGGAATCGTCTCCGGTGGCCATCTTCATCATCCCGGCGGCCACCACGATGAGAAGGAGTAGTCCACCCTCGGGGCTGTGGGTTTGTACCAGTAGCTATGTGTTTAATCTCTCTCTCTCTCGTGTTCTTAAGATTCACGATCTTGATGTATCACGTGCTTTGTTAATATAGTCGGATCATATGGTGTTTTCCCCTCTATATCTTGTTGTGATGAATTGAGTTTTCCCTTTGAGATTTCGTTGTTATCAGATTGAATACTTTCATGGATTTGAGAACACTTGATATATGTCTTGCAATTGAATACTCGTGGTGACAATGGGGTATCGTATTGATTCACTTGATATATGTTTTGGCACTCAACTCGCGGATTGCCAAGGTGACATTGGGGTAACTATGCATAGGGGTTGATGCACGTTGTTGTCTTTGTTTCCCCGGTAGAAATCGTGTGCCACTCTTTGAAGTTCTTTGTGTTGGATTGAATATTATGAATCTGAATTTGCTTTGGTGTTATTTTAGTACGAACTCTTGGTTAGATAGATCGGAAAGAATAGCTTTGTGTTATTTTAGTACGAACTCTAGGATAGATTGATTGGAAAGAATAGCTTTGAGGTGGTTTCGTACCCTACAAACAATTTCGTCTTATGTTCTCCGCTAGATAGGAACTTTGGAGTGATTCTCTGTTGCACGTTGAGGGACGGTTATATGATCCAATTATATTAGCACTGTTGGGAGATTGCACTAGTGATTGTACGGACCCTAGGCCTCATTTTCAAGCATTGCAATACCATTTTTGAGCCCGTTTACTATTTGCTACCTTGCTGTTTTTATTTATTCAGATTATAAAAATATATTTCTACCATCAATATTACACTTTTATCACCATCTCTTGGCTTAACTAGTGCACCTATACAATTTGCCATTGTATTGGGTGTTGGGGACACAAGAGATTTCTTGTATTTGGTTGCAGGGTCATTTGAGAGAGACTATCTTCATCCTATGCCTCCCACGAATTGATAAACCTTAGGTCATCCACTTGAGGGAAAATTGCTACTGTCCTACAAAACTCTGCGCTTGGAGGCCCAACACGTGTCTACAAGAATAAAGTTGCATATTAGACATCAAGCTCTTTTCTGGCACCGTTGCCGGGGAGGTGAGTGCTTGAAGGTATAACTTTAGATCTTGCAATTGAATCTTTTAGTTTCTTGTTTTATCACTAGTTTGGTTTATAAAAGAAAACTACAAAAAATGGAATTAAGGTTGCATCATATTATTCATCTTTATAATGTCTTTCGTGAAAATGATGGAAAGGAAAATTGTGCTCAATTAATTGAAGAGGAATTCTATAAAATGTTTGGCACAAAATATTTGAATGATGAGCATGATTGCAATGTTGTTAGTATGAATTCTTTGAATATCCATGATGCTAATGATATGCAAAGCCATAAGCTTGGGGATGCTATGTTTGATGAAGATGATATTTTTAGTCCCCAAAGATTTGATGAGAAAATTTGTTATACTGATTGCATGCCTCCTATTTATGATGATTATGATGATGAAAGTGGATTTGGAGAGGTCATGACCTTATTTAATGATGAATCCACCATTTTGGATGAGGCTTTAATTGACTATGAGAACAAGGTTGCTATCTATGATGATTATGGTGATGACATGTATAGTATATTGAATAATGGTAACCATGAAACATGTCAGCATGATTTTAATTTTCAATCACATAATATTTATTTTGTTGAGTTTGCTCCCACTACTATTCATGAGAATAAATTTGCTTATGTGGAGAGTGATAAAATTGTTGGGGAAACGCGGTATTTCAAAACATTTCCTACGATCACGCAAGATCTACCTAGGAGATGCATAGCAACGAGAGGGGAGAGTGTGTCTACATACCCTCATAGACCGAAAGTGGAAGTGTTGAGTAACGTGGTTGATGTAGTCGAACGTCTTCGCGATCCAATCGATCAAGTTCTGAACGCACGACACCTCCGCGATCTGCACACATTCAGCTTGGTGACGTCCCTCGAACTCTAGATCCAGCTGAGGCCGAGGGAGAGTTTCGTCAAAACGACGGCGTGTTGACAGTGATGATGAAGTTACTGACGCAGGTCTTCGCCTAAGCACTACGGCAATATGACCGAGGTGGAAAACTGTGGAGGGGGGCACCGCACACGGCTAAGAAATCAACTTGTGTGTCTATGGGGTTCCCCCTCCCCCGTATATAAAGGAGAGGAGGAGGGGCCGGCCGGCCTCAAGGGGCACGCCCCAAGGGGGAATCCTACTCCTACTAGGAGTAGGTTCCCCTCTTTCCTAGTCCAACAAGGAGGGGAAGGAAGGAGGGGGGCGCCGCCCCCACCCCTTGTCCAATTCGGACTGGGGGGCGTGCGGCACCTCCTGGCTGGCCCTCTCTCCTCTAAGGCCCATGGCGGCCCATTAACTTCCCGGGCGGGTTCCGGTAACCCTCCGGCACTCCGGTTTTATCCGAAACTCTCCGGAACACTTCCTGTGTCCGAATAACATGGTCCACTATATCAATCTTTATGTCTTGACCATTTCGAGACTCCTCGTGATGTACGTGATGACATCCAGGACTCCGAACAACCTTCGGTACATCAAATCACATAACTCACATTACATATCATCATCGAACGTTAAGCGTGTGGACCCTATGGGTTCGAGAACTATGTAGACATGATTGAGACTCATCTCCAGTCAATAACCAATAGCGGAACTTGGATGCTCATATTGGTTCCTACATATTCTATGAAGATCTTTATCGGTCAAACTGCATAACAACATACGTTGTTCACTTTGTCATTGGTATGTTACTTGCCCGAGATTCGATCGTCGGTATCATCATACCTAGTTCAATCTCGTTACCGGCAAGTCTCTTTACTCATTCCGTAATGCATCATCCCATGACTAACTCATTAGTCACATTGCTTGCAAGGCTCATAGTGATGTGCATTACCGAGAGGGCCCAGAGATACCTCTTCGATACACAGAGTGACAAACCCTAATCTCGATCTATGCCAACTCAACAAACACCATCGGAGACACCTGTAGAGCATCTTTATAATCACCCAGTTACATTGTGATGTTTGATAGCACACAAGGTGTTCCTCCGGTATTCGGGAGTTGCATAATCTCAGTCATAGGAACATGTATTAGTCATGAAGAAAGCAATGGCAATAAACTAAACGATCATAGTGCTAAGCTAACGGATGGATCTAGTCCATCACATCATTCTCTAATGATGTGATCTCGTTCATCAAATGACAACACATGTCTATGCACTACTAGGGAAAAGCCTAGCAGTAGCGCGGGTTTTAGGCATACTAGTAGCGCGGGTGGCGGCGCTACTAGTACGGCACTACAGCTAAAGCTTAGCAGTAGTGTGGGCTGAACCGCGCTACTGCTACATCCACTTAGTAGTAGCGCTTCTCTGAAAAGATGCTACTGGTAACTACTAGTAGCGCCCTCCCGCGGCCCGCGCTACTACTACTATTCTGTATTATATTTCTTTTTATTTCATGTTGTATTCATACACCTTTATACAAGTTTTCATACATAAGCAATTTAGATTTTGTTTTTACATCATAATGAGTTATTACATCACTGGGTGAAAGAACAGTGGACTAGTTTCAAGTGTATGTCCATCCACTTAAAAATAGTCCATGGTTCTCTCACCCAATGATATAATAAATATCATCATCATCATATCATTAACAACTTGTCATCATAATACATCATTGTCATATAACACCTATTCATGATCATCATTTTCATCAATGAGACATCATATAGCAAGTTGGTCACTAGTCATAATCACAACTCCTCATCATCATCAACTCTAACACATTGTACCACATAATAACACATTGTATTTAGGACCTACTTCTCTCTCATAGGACCTACTACCTTCTCTTAGGTAAAATATCATAAAACAAGATAGGCCCTAAGTCTCCATTATGGAGAATGGAGATTATCCTGTCTCCAATTCTTGCCTTTCGCACATTGTTGCTTCCAAGTACCTCCTTACGATTGTCCATACATTTTTTCCATTCTTTGATTTTTCATGTCTTCACTAGTTTTAGAAATCCGATATGGACAGGTGAGATTCGTAGGATGACCTGGCCGTATGTTCAAAACATCAAGGCGACCATTCTGATACATCAGATGAGGCACACAATCCTTCGGGGTTTTCTGTTGAAAACCATAATAAAAACTTCGTAGTTAGCAATGTAGTTTAGTTTTACAAGAATTTATGCAAAAAGATGCACGGATGTCGTAAGAGTAAAAAATCTTACCATGGCATCTCCATGGATGTTACCATGGTTCAACACGTGCACTAGTGGCATGTATTGACCATAATGTAGAGGCGTTTTATAATAGATATTGTAATTCTCAAGATCAGTATAAAATCCTAATCAGATGATTTTTCTCCTGGTAGGTTAATTCTGAGCCTACCATCTTCCGCACATTGTTTGAAGAATGAAAATGAGCTGTCAATGGAAATAAACTGTCAACTATTTTGAGATAAACAATATAAATTAGTAAATAACTATGTTTGAGAAACTCACATAGCGGTAGAATTGGAAGCATGTCAACAAGGACCCAAATGTCCATATTGTCTTGGTCGATGTCAGGATCACCAAGATCCATGGTGACAAGCATACCCTCATAAAAACCATACATCTTGCAAAGTGCTTCCCAATTTGTGCAACCAAACTAGGTTACACTCTGAGAATTGTACATATTTAATTCAAAATCCATATCATGATGGGTCCTTAGGTGAATTTTCTTTGTTTCAAAACTTTCATGGTCTTCAAAACCCATCCTCTCCAAGACATAGCGTCTTGCATGGCATGGGATAAGCTACTCGAATTGTAAAAGATGAAAATTACATGTTGAAATAGTTGAAGTCATGCTTAATTACGAAAAAAACACTTGTCGTCGTCGCGTATCGTTTCAACATTGAAGGTCTCCTGGAGCTTAATGCTGAAGCGCTGATCTTCGTCCAGGTGAGGCCTGTCGCACAGACCTCGGTCATCGTTGCACCAGTTGCACTCCCCCGGGAGACTTTTGTCGTCCAATGATGACATTTCCCATGTTCATAATTCAAAGATTAAACTTGTACAATTCAATATATGTACTACAAAAACTAAATTAGATCATTATTATTCATCACGGGTTAACTATCGGTTTGTCGAGTCTTTTTCTTAAAGTCAACCCGAAATATCGTTTAATTATTTTTCTAGAAAATCCAGGCCACTCGATATTTCGTACATATTCTAGCACAAGTCATGCCAGAATTCACGGAAAAATCCGGCATGACCTTTGCTAAAAAAGGACATATCGAGCGCCTGAAATTTGCCGGAACGGAAATTAATCAACACTCCGGCAAAACATAGGCCACTCGGAGGTGTAACCTGCAAACATGACCGGCCACTTGGGGCAAGCACATATCCTATTGCAACACAAGATATACATGTATTTATCTGCATCATATGAGCATTCAAACTTGATGGTCATTGCATTTCAATGGTTGAAAATATGAGCAAAAACATTTCAAAATATCCTATAGGACTCATATTGACATGGAGATTTGGCTGGTCTCACCTCGAGGTCGGAGGGGGTCGGTGACTGGGACGACGGCGGGGATGATGGAGGGGCTCCTAGATTTCTGCAAAAACAAAAACCCTATAAGCTATCAACTAATCAAATGCATATGCCTTGCATAGTGGGGTCCAATTTGAGCATTCAAAATAGGAGTACTTCTCCAATTTGAGCATTCAATAAGCAAAACCAAATCGTAAAATAAATAAGTAATCAAATTAGCATGCATTCAATAAGAAAAAGTAAATCATCTCTTGTGTTCGTACATCATCGAATATTATCACTAATACATCCCAAATAGTATCATACATATAACATCACTAATACAACCAAAACCCTAGCACACGATGGGTATCGGCCGGGGCGGTGGACACCCAAAGAGAAGGAACCATCACAGGATCATAGCTCCAGTGAGATCCCTGGAGAACCTGCCAGGTATTGGAGAACCTGTGCGCCAACACAAACAAGTAGCGACGGACGTGCGCGTCCTCCTTGCTGACACAGTGACGTACCACCTCCGCGGGGTCCTCAAGGCTCTGCACTGTCACTGGCCCATGTGACCGCCACCAAAGAAGGTTCGGATCAACGACGAGCTGGCTCCTCACCAAGCTGCACCCTCCGACAGGTAGTGCCTCCCAGTACCAGCCCAGCGGAGCCCAGTCCCGGACATGGCCCATCTGGTCAAGCAGGTGTCCTTCGCCGAGACGACAACGAGGATGCAGGATAGGCATCATCGACGTCGATGCGGGAATAATTGCTTTAACTAAAAAATAACAACAAATATGACATGTTCAACTAGTTGTATTAATTCAAGTAGTTCTTACTAAAAAAAACTTACTATAATAAAAATAAACTAGTTCTTACTAAAAATAAACTAGTTCAACTAGTTATATTAATTTTCTTACTAAAAATACACTTGTTCTATTAATTCAACTAGTTCTTACTAAAAAACTAGTTCAACTAGTTCTATTAAATTTCTTACTAATTCTATTAAACACTACTACCCTAGTTCTTACTAACTAATTAGTACCTAAGAACTATTGCCCTAATTACCATCTAATTTGATGAACCCTAACTAATTTGATGCAATCTAAAATTTGAAGAACCCTAGGAAATTTAGCTAGGCAAAGGTAGGGGAGGGGGAGGAGGAGGCGTGATCACCTCGGGTGCCTACGGCCAGGGAGGGGCAGGCGGCGTCAAGGTCGGGGTCAGGGCTCGGGCAAGCGGCGGAGGGTGGCATCTGGGTCGGGGTCGGGGGCGGCGTCGAGGGTGTGTGGAGAGCGACGGGAGAGCACACGGCGGCTGACGGTGATGCAGGGCGGCGACAGTTGAAGAGTTGGGATTTGGGGGAAGTGGTCATGGGGAAGAACGAACCGCGCGGTTAAGTCAAAAGTAGCAGTAGCGCGTTCCAAGAAGTGTGCTACTGCTATATTTGCTATAGCGCATTTCTGAACACACGCTACCGCTATTCCTTTCTCTTTTTTATTTGCATTCCATTTAAGTTTATTTTCGTTAGCAGTAGTGCCTTTCTTCATAAACACGCTGCTACAAAACAAGTAGCGGTAGCACTGTTTCTATAAGATCACTACTAGTATGTGTAGCCTATCGGCTTAGCAGTGGGAATTTTAGTAGTAGTGCTTTTATCGTTAGACGCGCTACTACTACAAATGTATGTGTAGCACAGTTTTAGACAACGCGTTGCTGCTAGTTAGCACTAGCATGCTTTTTTAACAAGCGCTACTGCTAAAGTTCTGTGTATAAGGTTTTCCCTAGTAGTGATGGCTAGGAAACTTAACCATCTTTAATTAACGAGCTAGTCAAGTAGAGGCATACTAGGGACACTCTGTTTGTCTATGTATTCACACATGTACTAAGTTTCCGGTTAATACAATTCTAGCATGAATAATAAACATTTATCATGATATAAGGAAATATAAATAACAACTTTATTATTGCCTCTAGGGCATATTTCCTTCAGTCTCCCACTTGCACTAGCGTCAATAATCTAGATTACACAGTAATGATTCTAACACCCATGGAGTCTTGGTGCTTATCATGTTTTGCTCGTGAGAGAGGCTTAGTCAACGGGTCTGCAACATTCAGATTCGTATGTATGTTGCAAATCTGTATGTCTCCCTCCTTGACTTGATCGTGGACGGAATTGAAGCATCTCTTGATGTGCTTGGTTCTCTTGTGAAATCTGGATTCCTTTACCAAGGCAATTGCACTAGTATTGTCACAAAAGATTTTCACTGGACCCAATGCACTAGGTATTACACCTAGATCGGATTCTAACTCCTTCATCCAGACTCCTTCATTTGCTGCTTCCAAAGCAGCTATGTATTCCGCTTCACACGTAGATCCCGACACGACGCTCTGCTTAGAACTGCACCAACTGACAGCTCCACCATTCAATAAAAATACATATCCGGTTTGTGACTTAGAGTCATCTGGATCAGTGTCAAAGCTTGCATCGATGTAACCATTTACGACGAGCTCTTTGTCACCTCCATAAACGAGAAACATATCCTTAGTCATTTTCAGGTATTTTAGGATGTTCTTGACCATTGTCCAGTGATCCACTCCAGGATTACTTTGGTACCTCCCTGCTAAACTAATAGCAAGGCACACATCAAGTCTGGTACACAGCATTGCATACATGATAGAACCTATGGCTGAGGCATAGGGAATGACTTTCATTTTCTATCTATCTTCTGTAGTGGTCGGGCATTGAGTCTGACTCAACTTCACACCTTGTAACACAGGCAAGAACCCTTTCTTTGCTTGATCCATTTTGGACTACTTAAAAACTTTATCAAGGTATGTGCTTTATGAAAGTCCAATTAAGTGTCTTGATCTATCTCTATAGATCTTGATTCCCAATATATAAGCAGCTTCACCGAGGTCTTTCATTGAAAAATTCTTATTCAAGTATCCTTTTATGCTATTCAGAAATTCAGTATCATTTCCGATCAACAATATGTCATCCACATATAATATCAGAAATGCTACAGAGCTCCCACTCACTTTCTTGTAAATATAGGCTTCTCCAAAAGTCTGTATAAAACCATATGCTTTGATCACACTATCAAAGCGTATATTCCAACTCCGATATGCTTGCACCAGTCCATAAATGGATCGTTGGAGCTTACACACTTTGTTAGCACCTTTTGGATCGACAAAACCTTCTGGTTGCATCATATACAACTCTTCTTTAAGATATCCATTAAGGAATGCAGTTTTGACATCCATTTGCCAAATTTCATAATCATAAAATGCGGCAATTGCTAACATGATTCGGACGCACTTAAGCATCGCTACGGGTGAGAAGCTCTCATCGTAGTCAACTCCTTGAACTTTTATGGAAACCTTTCACAACAAGTCGAGCTTTGTAGACACTAACATTACCGTCAGCGTCAGTCTTCTTCCTGAAGATCCATTTATTCTCTATGGCTTGCCGCTCATCGGGCAAGTCAACCAAAGTCCACACTTTGATCTCATACATGGATCCCATCTCAGATTTCATGGCCTCAAGCCATTTTGCGGAATCTGGGCTCATCATCGCTTCCTCATAGTTCGTAGGTTCATCATGGTCAAGTAACATGACTTCCAGAATAGGATTACCGTACCACTATGGTGCGGATGTTACTCTGGTTGACCTACGAGGTTCGGTAGTAACTTGATCAGAAGTTTCATGATCATCAGCATTAGCTTCCTCACTAATTGGTGTAGCAATCACTAGAACTGTTTTTTGTGATGAACTACTTTCCAATAAGGGAGAAGGTATAGTTACCTCATCAAGTTCTACTTTCCTTCCACTCACTTCTTTTGAGAGAAACTCCTTCTCTAGAAAGGATCCATTCTTAGCAACAAATATCTTGCCTTCGGATATGTGATAGAAGGTGTACCCAACAGTTTCCTTTGGGTATCATATGTAGACACATTTCTCCAATTTGCGTTCGAGCTTATCAAGTTGAAGTTTTTCACATAAGCATCGCAGCCCCAAACTTTAAGAAACGACAACTTGGCTTTCTTGCCAAACCACAGTTCATATGGTGTCGTCTCAACGGATTTTGATGGTGCCCTATTTAATGTGAATGCAGCTGTCTCTAAAGCATAACCCCAAAATGATAGCGGCAAATTAG
This sequence comes from Triticum aestivum, assembly GCF_018294505.1. Lineage (NCBI taxonomy): Eukaryota > Viridiplantae > Streptophyta > Magnoliopsida > Poales > Poaceae > Triticum > Triticum aestivum. The sequence goes on from NC_057812.1 coordinate 288,539,196, forward strand.
TAAGAGACATAATAGATCGCACCATATCTAATAAAGTGTGGTTATAAAGTTCGGACACACCATTACGCTATGTTGTTCTAGGTGGCGTGAGTTGCGAAACTATTCCGCATTGTTTCAAATGAAGACCAAACTCATAACTCAAATATTCACCTCCACGATTAGATTGTAGAAAATTAATTTTCTTGTTACGATGATTTTCCACTTCACTCTGAAATTATTTGAACTTTTCAAATGTTTCAGACTTATGTTTCATCAAGTAGATATACCCATATCCGCACAAATCATCTGTGAAGGTCAGAAAATAACGATACCCGCCACGAGCATCAACACTCATCGGACCACATACATCAGTATGTATTATTTCCAATAAGTCTGTTGCTCGTTCCATTGTTCCAGAGAACGGAGTTTTAGTCATCTTGCCCATGAGGCATGGTTCGCAAGCATCAAGTGATTCCAAAAGCCCATCAGCATGGAGTTTCTTCATGCCCTTTACACCAATATGACCAAAACGGCAGTGCCACAAATAAGTTGCACTATCATTATTAAACTTATATCTTTTGGCTTCAATACTATGAATATGTGTATCACTACTATCGAGATTCAATAAAAATAGACCACTCATCAAGGGTGCATGACCATAAAAGATATTACTCATATAAATAGAGCAACCATTATTCTCTGATTTAAATGAATAACCGTCTCGCATCAAACAAGATCCAGATATAATGTTCATGCTTAATGCTGGCACCAAATAACAATTACTCAGGTCTAATACTAATCCCGAAGGTAGATGTAGAGGTAGCGTGCTGACCGCGATCACATCGACTTTGGAATCATTTCCCACACGCATCGTCACCTCGTCCTTAGCCAATCTTCGCTTAATCCGTAGCCCCTGTTTCGAGTTGCAAATATTAGCAACCGAACCAGTATCAAATACCCAAGCGCTACTGCGAGCATTAGTAAGGTACACATCAATAACATGTATATCAAATATACCTTTCACTTTCCCATCCTTCTTATCTGCCAAATACTTGGGGCAGTTCCACTTCCAGTGACCAGTCCTTTTGCAGTAGAAGCACTCAGTCTCAGGCTTAGGTCCAGATTTGGGCTTCTTCACTTGAGCAGCAACTTTCTTGCCGTTCTTCTTGAAGTTCCCCTTCTTCCCTTTGCCCTTCTTCTTGAAACTAGTGATCTTGTTGACCATCAACACTTGATGCTCCTTCTTCATTTCTACCTCTGTAGCCTTTAGCATTGCGAAGAGCTCGAGAATTGTCTTATCCATCCCTTGCATATTATAGTTCATCATGAAGCTTTTGTAGCTTCGTGGCAGTGATTGAGGAACTCTGTCAATGACACTATCATCAGGAAGATTAACTCCCAGTTGAGTCATGTGGTTGTGGTACCCAGACATTCTGAGTATATGTTCATTGATAGAACTATTCTCCTCCATCTTGTAGCTATAGAACTTATTGGAGGCCTCATATCTCTCAATACGGGCATTTGCTTGAAATATTAACTTCAACTCCTGGAACATCTCATATGCTCCATGACGTTCAAAACGTCGTTGAAGTCCCGATTCTAAGCCGTAAAGCATGGCACACTGAACTATCGAGTAGTCATCAGCTTTGCTCTGCCAGATGTTCATAACATCTGGTGTTGCTCCTGCAGCGGGCTTTGCACCTAGCGGTGCTTCCCAGACGTAATTCTTCTATGCAGCAATGAGGATAATCCTCAAGTTACGGACCCAGTCCGTGTAGTTGCTACCATCATATTTCAGCTTAGCTTTCTCTAGGAACACATTAAAATTCAACGGAACAACAGCACAGGCCATTTATCTACAACAACATAGACATGCAAAATACTACCAGGTACTAAGTTCATGATAAATTAAAGTTCAGTTAATCATATTACTTAAGAACTCCCACTTAGATAGACATCCCTCTAGTCATCTCAGTGATCACGTGATCCATATCAACTAAACCATGTCCAATCATCACGTGAGATGGAGTAGTTTCCAATGGTGAACATCACTATGTTGATCATATCTACTATATGATTCACGCTCGACCTTTCGGTCTCAGTGTTCCGAGGCCATATCTGTATACGCTAGGCTCATCAAGTTTAACCCGAGTATTCTGCTTGTGCACAACTGGCTTGCACCCGTTGTATGTGAACGTAGAGCTTATCACACCTGATCATCACGTGGCGTCTCGGCACGACGAACTGTAGCAACGATGCATACTCAGGGAGAACACTTATACCTTGAAATTTAGTGAGAGATCATCTTATAATGCTACCGCCGTACTAAGCAAAATAAGATGCATAAAGGATAAACATCACATGCAATCAATATAAGTGATATGATATGGCCATAATCATCTTGTGCCTTTGATATCCATCTCCAAAGCACCGTCATGATCACCATCGTCACCAGCTTGACACCTTGATCTCTATCGTAGCATCGTTGTCGTCTCGCCAACTTTTGCTTCCACGACTATCGCTACCGCTTAGTGATAAATTAAAGCAATTACACGGCGATTGCATTTCATACAATAAAGCAACAACCATATGGCTCCTGCTAGTTGCCGATAAGTTTGTTACAAAACATGATCATCTCATACAAAAATTTATATAATCACGTCTTGACCATATCACATCACAACATCCCTGCAAAAGCAAGTTAGACGTCATCTACTTTGTTGTTGCAAGTTTTACGTGGATGCTATGGGCTTCTAGTAAGAACCGTTCTTACCTACACATCAAAACCAGAATGATTTTTCGTCAAGTGTGTTGTTTTAACCTCCAACAAGGACTGGTCGTAGTCACACTTGATTCAACTAAAGCTGGAGAAACAGACACCCACTAGCCACCTGTGTGCGAAGCACGTCGGTAGAACCAGTCTCATGAACGCGGTCATGTAATGTCGGTCTGGGCCGCTTCATCCAACAATACCGCCGAATCAAACTATGACATGCTGGTAAGTAGTATGACTATTATCGCCCACAAATCTTTGTGTTATACTCATCCATATAACATCTATGCATAGACCTGGCTCGGATGCCACTATTGGGGAAACGCAGTATTTCAAAAAAATTCCAAGAATCGCGCAAGATCTATCTAGGAGATGCATAGCAATGAGAGGGGAGAGTGTGTCTACGTACCCTCGTAGACCGGAAGCGGAAGCATTGAGTAACGCGGTTGATGTACTCGAACGTCTTCGTGATCCAACTGATCAAGTACCGAATGCACGGCACCTCCGCGATCTGCACACGTTCAGCTCAGTGACGTCCCTCGAACTCTAGATCCAACTGAGGCCGAGGGAGAGTTTTGTCAGCACGACGGCGTGTTGACGGTGATGATGAAGTTACCGACGCAGCGCTTCGCCTAAGCACTACGCTAATATGACCGAAGTGGAAAACTTGTGTGTCTATGGGGTGCCCCCTCCCTGTATATAAAGGAGGGGAGGAGGGGGACGGTTGGCCTCAAGGTGCGCGCCCCAAGGGGGTAATCCTACTCCTACTAGGAGTAGGTTCCCCCTTTCCTAGTCCAACAAGGAGGGGAAGGAAGGAGGAAGTGGAGAGAAGGAAGGAGGGGGGCGCCGCCCCCACCCCTTGCCCAATTCGGACTGGGGGCACCACCTCCTGGCTGGCCCTATCTCCTCTAAGGCCCATGGTGGCCCATTAACTTCCCGGGGGGTTCTGGTAACCCTCCGGCACTCTGGTTTTATCCAAAACTCTCCGGAACACTTTCGGTGTCCGAATAACATGGTCCAATATATCAATCTTGATGTCTCGACCATTTCGAGACTCCTCGTCACGTCCATGATCACATCCGGGACTCCGAACAACCTTCGGTACATCAAATCACATAACTCACAATACATATCATCATCGAACGTTAAGCGTGCGAACCCTACGGGTTCAAGAACTATGTAGACATGACCGAGACTCATCTCTAGTCAATAACCAATAGCGGAACCTGGATGCTCATATTGGTTCCTACATATTCTACGAAGATCTTTATCGGTCAAACCACATAACAACATACGTTGTTCCCTTTGTCATCGGTATGTTACTTGCCCGAGATTCGATTGTTGCTATCATCATACCTAGTTCAATCTCGTTACCGGCAAGTCTCTTTACTCGTTCCGTAATGCATCATCCCGTGACTAACTCATTAGTCACATTGCTTGCAAGGCTCAGAGTGATGGAGAGGGCCCAAAGATACCTCTCCAATACATAGAGTGACAAATACTAATGTCGATCTATACCAACTCAACAAACACCATCGGAGACACCTGTAGAGCATCTTTATAATCACCCAGTTACGTTGTGACGTTGGATAGCACACAAGGTGTTCCTCCGGTATTCGGGAGTTGCATAATCTCATTGTCATAGGAACATGTATAAGTCATGAAGAAAGCAATAGCAATAAACTAAACGATCATAGTGCTAAGCTAACGGATGGGTCTAGTCCATCACATCATTCTCTAATGATGTGATCCCATTCATCAAATGACAACACATGTCTATGGCTAGGAAATTTAACCATCTTTGATTAACGAGCTAGTCAAGTAGAGGCATACTAGGGACACTCTGTTTGTCTATGTATTCACACATGTACTAAGTTTCTGGTTAATACAATTCTAGCATGAATAATGAACATTTATCATGATATAAGGAAATCTAAATTATAACTTTATTATTGCCTCTAGGGCATATTTCCATCAAAAATTTCTATGCTTGTGGATCATGAAAATAATGCTTTAGGTGATAGATATATTGTTGAATTCATTCATGATGCTACTAAAAATATTTATGAGGGAGGAACATATGCTTCTACATATTTCAATAATATCAAGTTTCCCCACTTTATGTTGAAAGTTATGAAATTGCACTTGTTTTACCTTCCTATGCTAGTTGATTCTTGCTCCCAAAAGTTATTTTCTCACAATATCCCTATGCATAGGAAGTGGGTTAGGCTTAAATGTGCTAGTCATATTCTTCATGATGCTCCCGTTATGTTTCAATTCTTATCTTTTATGCGAGCATCATTGAAATCATCATGCCTAGCTAAAAGGCATTAAAGAAAAGCGCTTGTTGGGAGACAACCCAACACTTTTACCTATTGTTTTTTGTGTGTTCACATGATTAGGCTACTGTAGTAATCATGTTTTACTGCTTTCGTTTCAATAAAGTGCCAAGTAAGACCTTTGGGATGGCTTACGGTGATAGTTGATTTGATCTTGCTGAAAAACAGAAACTTTTGTGCTCAGGAAAATAATTCTCATTTTTTAAAAAGCATGATAAAATGCTGATTATTTTTTGCAAAAGATTAATAGACAAATTAAACAGGGTTTTCCTAATTTTTCAGAATTATTACAGTAGTAGAGGTATGGTTGGAGTACAGATTACTACAGGCTGATCTGTTTTTGACAGATTTTGTTTTCAATGCATAGTTTGCTTGTTTTCTAGTTTCTATGGATTATATTTCTCAATATAAATTGTGGAAATGATATTTTACAATAGGAATTGTGTGGAAACAATTAAGAATCTTGTATTTGACAGTACCAAAGTGAAATGGTTTGCTCTTTATCATACTAACCTATGTCACGAAGTTCCGTTAGGTTTTGCGTGATTGAAGTTTTCAAGTTTTGGGTGAGATGTCGATATGAGGAGAATAAGGAGTGACAAGACCCTAAGCTTGGGGATTCCCAAGGCACCCCAAGGTAATATTCAAGGAAGATCCAAGCAACTAAGCTTGGGGATGCCCCGGAAGGCATCCCCTCTTCCGTCTCCAACATTATCGGTAACCTCACTTGGAGTTATGTTTTCATTCGTCACATGATATCTGTTTTGCTTGGAGCATCATTTTATTTTGTTAGGATTTTGTAACGCCCATGATGCGGCTATATCTCCCACGTGTCGAAGCACGACTTAGAGGCATAACCGCATTGTACGCAATGTCGCAAGTGAGGTAATCTTCACACAACCCATGTAATGAATAAGGAAAAGAGATACATAGTTGGCTTACACTTGCCACATCACACAAATGGCATAAATATCATTACATTCATCCAGATACACTCAAGGTCCGACTATGGAACCAAAATAAAGAACAACCCCAAATGCGACAAAGTCCCCGATCGCCCCAACTGGGCACCACTACTGATCGTCTGGAAAGGAAACGTAGTATCATCCTGAGTCCTCATCAAACTCCCACTTGAGCTCAGTCGAATCACCTAGAGCGGTATCATCGGTCCCTACATCTGGGTTTGAAGTAATCTGTGAGTCACAGGGACTCAGCAATCTCACACCCTCGCGCTCAAGACTATTTAAGCTTATAGGAAGGGTAAACGATATGATGTGGAGCTGCATCAAGCGATTAGCATATATGGTGGCTAACATATGCAAAAGAGAGCGAGAAGAGAAGGCAAAAGCACGGTCGAGAAACTATGATCAACAAGTGATCCTAGAACAACCTACGATCAAGCATAACACGAGACCGTGTTCTCTTCCCGGACTCCGCCGAAAAGAGACCATCCCGGCCACACACTCAGTTGATTCATTTTATTTAGGTTAAGTTTCAGGTTATCTACAACCGGACATTAACAAATTCCCATCTGCCCATAACCACATGCACGGCTTTCAAAAATTCAAATCCCTGCAGGGGTGTCCCAACTTAGCCCATCACAAGCTCTCACGGTCAACGAAGGATATTCCTTCTCCCAAGACAATCCGATCAGACTCGGAATCCCGGTTACAAGACATCTCGACAATGGTAAAATAAGTCCAGCAAAGCCACCCGAATGTGCCGACAAATCCCGATAGGAGCTGCACATATCTCATTCTCAGGGCACACTGGTTAAGCAATCCGTACAACTAAAACCAGCCCTCGAGTTTCCCCGAGGTGGCGCTGCAAGGGGCTCTAGTTTGGACCAACACTCAGAGGAGCACTGGCCCGGGCGTTTAAATAAAGATGACCCTTGGGCTCCGGAAACCCAAGAGAAAAAGAGGCTAGGTGGAAAATGGTAAAAGCAAGGTTGGGCCTTGCTGGAGGAGTTTTATTCAAGGCAAACTGTCAAGTGGTTCCCATTATAACCCAACCGTGTAAGGAACGCAAAATCAAGGAACATAACACCGGTATGACGGAAACTAGGGCGGCAAGAGTGGAACAAAACACCAGGAAAAAGGTCGAGCCTTCCACCCTTTACCAAGTTTATAGGTGCATTAAAGTAGACAAGATATAATAGTGATATCCCAACAATAAACATGTTCCAACAAGGAACAAACTGGAATCTTCACCTGCAACTAGCAACGCCATAAGAGGGGCTGAGCAAAGCGGTAACATAGCCAAACAACGGTTTGCTAGGACAAGGTGGGTTAGAGGTTTGACATGGCAATATGGGAGGCATGATAAGCAAGTGTTAGGTATCGTAGCATAGGCATAGCAAAAGAGCGAGCATCTAGCAAGCAAAGATAGAAGTGATTTCGAGGGTATGGTCATCTTGCCTGCAAAGTTCTCCGAGTTGACGTTAGCTTGATCCTCGTAAGCGTACTCAACGGGCTCCTCGATCATGTACTCGTATCCCGGCTCTACCCAAGCAAGAACAACAAGCAAAGGGAGACACAATCAACCTCGTGCAATGCACAAACAACATGATGCAAAACATGTCATGATATGCGGGATGCGATATGCGATGCATATGCATGATTCGGAAAGGAATGATTGAACCTGGACTCAACTTGGAAAACCAAGAGTGCCAATGGAAAGGGGAGTTGATTTCGGTCGAAATCGATATAAAGATCACCGAAATCGGATGCACGGTTTGGAAATGACAAGCAAAACAAATATGGCACCGATCTATGATAAACAACACGAGGCCACATAAATGCAACAAGAACAACAAGCTACTGCACTCTAACATAGCAACAAAATACATGGCAGCGATCCACTCAAGATGCTTAACAAAATATGAACACTGAGCTACGGCTAATTCACTCAAAAGCAGGTTCAAACAAGCATGGCAAAAGTGCAAAAGATATCAGGTTACAGACTTAGTGAAATTAACAACATGCCAGGAATTTAACATCAGGAAGCAATGTTTAGAGCACGATAAGAACATGCTATAGGAACATATCATGGCAAACCAATACATGGCATGAAGCTACTCAAAGCATACAACAAAAGTCCATTTCTGACCATAAGCCAAAAGGGATCAGAAAATGCAATGGCAACCATGTGAACATAGCAATTATCGTTAACAGATTCAGACTTAGTGAAAAACTGGAACATTGCAAAACAGATATTAAGTAGGCATGTTTACGAGCTCGATGCACTCACCACAAGGCACTGCATGACAAACTAAGCATGCACCCAGCAAGTAGACATGGCATAGAAGCTAAACATGGCAAGAACAACAACATAGCATGCACGGATCAACAACAACAAGCTCGGCAAAAATGCTTAACATGTAAACATTCTGTCAGGAACATTTTATAGCAAAAGTAGAGCTCGATTGACTCAAGCTAGGGTGCTCCATAAATGCGAAGAAAGACATGGATGGATAGAGCACCACAATATCTACAAAACATCCTTACTGATCATGCTCAAGAGAGGCACGGATCACTCGGTAGCATCAAGGATACATGGCATAAAAATATAAACAGGGCAATGACTTAAAATATTTCTAAGTCCCTGAAATCAGCGACATTGAGAGGGATACTTTGCATGCTTGTGCTAGTCACCATAGAGTTTACAAAAATACATGGCATACACCCCTGTAAAGATGGCATGGCATACTTCAAAACTCATGTAGGGCTCAAGTTCATAGGAGGCACACATCAATCCTGGCAAAAATGACAAATGTCCAATTAGTGATAAGGATCTCAAACTAACAGAAACTAGCACTCTTCCAACAGCATTTAGGGCATCAAGATGAGCTCAAATGAACATGATGCAATGAGATGAAATGAAGTACTCGTCGAGACGAACATTTCGATATGCTACACGCACAAAACGGAGCCTGGCGGCGATGGTCGGCGCGCCGGTGCGGTGGCGGAGCCGGGCGGTGATGGTCGGTGCAGCGGGGCGGCGATGGTCGAGGCGGCGGGGTCGGCGGCCACCGGGCGAGGCGGCGGAGCGCGCCGGTGCCGGAGTCGATGGCGGCGGCGTCTGGCACGGGGGCGCGAGGAGGCGGGCGGCGCGGCCTCGTGCCGGGGAGGGCCAGCGCTGGGCCCGCGGGCCCGTGGAGGAGGCGGCGATGTGGGCGCGAGCTCCGACGAATCGGGCGGTGACAAGTGGCACCGGCGGGCGGACCGGACACGTCCGTCGGCGAAATTTTTGTCCGGCGGGCGAGGAGAGGGAGGGGGCTAGGGTTTCGCCCGAGATTTGGAATGGGAGGACCTTTATATATGTAGGAGGAGCTAGGAGGCTCCAAATTGAGCACGGTTTTCGGCCATGCGGTCGTGATCGAACGGCCTAGGTGATGGAGAGGGTTTTGGGCCAGTTTGGAGGGGTGTTGGGCTGCAACACACACGAGGCCTTCTCGGCTCCTCGGTTAACCGTTGGAGTATCAAACGAAGTCCAAATGGCACGAAACTTGACAGGCGGTCTACCGGTAGTAAACCAAGGCCGCATGGCAAGTCTCGGTCCAACCCGAAAACGTTTAACACCCACACACTAAAAGAGGTAGAAAGGGACACTGGAGGACATAGGAGCGCCGGAATGCAAAACGGACAACGGGGAAAATGCTCGGAAGCATGAGACGAACACGTATGCAAATGCAATGCACATGATGACATGATATGAGATGCATGACAAAGACAAAACAACACGAGAAAAAACCCGACAACGAGGAAATGGAATAACTTAGTGCCAGAAATGGCAAGAGTTGGAATATAAATATGGCATGTTACATTCAGGGTGTTACAACACTCCACCACTACGAAAGGATCTCGTCCTGAGATCCGGGACTGGAAAAACTCCGGGTACTCAGAACGGAGGTGATCCTCGCGTTCCCAAGTTGCTTCACGGTCGGAATGGTGTGACCACTTGACTTTCAGGAATTTGATAGACTTGTTGCGAGTCTTGCGCTTAGTTTCTTCAAGAATAGCAACTGGGTGCTCATGGTAAGATAGGTCTTCTTGGAGATCAATCTCTTCAAAGTTGATGGTGCGGTCAGGAGTCTTGAAACACTTGCGGAGTTGAGAGACATGAAACACGTCGTGCATGTTTGCAAAGTTGGATGGAAGCTCAAGTTGATAGGCGAGATCGCCTCTTTTGCCAATGATCTTGAAAGGTCCCACGTATCTAGGGGCAAGCTTCCCTTTGATACCGAAGCGACGTGTACCTTTCATTGGAGAGACGCGGAGGTAGACATGGTCTCCGATCTCGAAAGCCAAGTCATGATGCTTGCTATCATAGTAACTTTCTGGCACGATTGCGCGGCTTTGAGATTTTCACGAATGACTTTGCATATTTCTTCAGCCTCTGTGATCAAGTCATTTCCAAGAAGTTGATGTTCACCAGCCTCTAACCAGTTAAGAGGAGTACGACACTTCCTGCCATAGAGAATCTCAAATGGGGCCTTGCCGGAACTCGCTTGAAAGCTGTTATTGTAGGAGAACTCGGCATATGGAAGACAATCTTCCCACTTCATACCAAAAGAGATGACACAAGCCCTGAGCATATCTTCAAGAATCTGATTGACTCACTCGACTTGGCCACTGGTTTGAGGATGAAAAGCTGTGCTGAAGCGAATGTTGGTGCCCATGGCCTTCTGAAAAGAATCCCAGAACTTGGAGGTAATGATGCTGCCACGATCTGAAGATATCAACTGCGGGATGCCGTGCAAGGAGACAATCCTAGAGGTATATAGCTCTGCCAACTGAGCTGCTGTGATAGACTCTTTGATAGGAAGGAAATGAGCCACTTTGGTGAGCTTGTCAATGACAACGAAGATAGCATCATTGCCACGCTTGGAGTTTGGAAATACAGTCACGAAGTCCATCTCAATATGGTCAAACTTCCATTCTGGAATGGCAAGAGGTTGGAGGAGACCAGCTGGTCGTTGGTGTTCTGCTTTCACTCTTCTGCATACATCACATTCATTCATGAACTGAGCAATCTCGCGCTTCATTCGAGTCCACCAATATGACTGCTTGAGGTCCTGGTACATCTTTGTACTTCTAGGGTGAATAGAGAGGAGTGAATTGTGAGCCTCATTCATAATGACTTTACGAAGGTCACCTTTAGGCACAATAATGCGATCCTCGAAGAATAGAGTATCCTTGTCATCAAGGCGATAGCACTTGTACTTGGGTTGACTCTTGGCAATCCCAATCTTCACCTTCTTCACCATAGCATCAAGAAGTTGAGCCTCGCGAATCTGATCTTCCAAAGTAGGAGAGACTTGGAGGTTGGCCAGAAATCCTAGAGGAACAACTTGCAGATTGAGTTTGCGGAAAGCTTCACAAAGCTCTGGTTGGTAAGGCTTGAGAATCAAACTGTTGTAGTAAGCCTTCCTGCTCAATGCGTCAGCAATTACATTGTCCTTACCTGGAGTATATTCAATACTCGGATTATACTCTTGAATCATTTCGACCCAACGAGTCTGCCTGAGGTTGAGGTTTGGTTGAGTGAAGATGTACTTGAGACTCTTATGATCAATGAAGATGTCCACTTTTCGTCCCAACAAGAGATGTCTCCATGTTAAAAGAGCGTGGACAACTGCCGCCAACTCGAGGTCATGAGTGGGGTAGTTCTTTTCGTTGGGCTTCAACTGGCGAGAGGTATATGCCACAACTTTCTTCTCTTGCATCAACACTGCACCAAGACCTTGAAGGGAAGCATCACAAAAGACCTCAAATGGTTTGGATTCATCAGGAGGAGTTAGAACTGGAGCAGTGACTAACTTCTCTTTCAGGGTGTTGAAAGAGATGTCACATTCAGGCGACCAGACGTACTTCACGTGCTTCTGGAGAAGGTTGGAAAGAGGCTTCGCGATCTAAGAGAAGTTCTCAATGAACCTTCGACAATAGCTTGCGAGCCCAAGGAAGCTGCGGAGTTGCTTCACATTCTGAGGTGGTTCCCAATTCACAATTGCAGACACCTTCTCAGGATTAATAGCTATGCCCTTGGCGGAGATGATATGCCCAAGGTAGAGAACCTCATCGAGCCAAAACTCGCACTTTGAAAACTTCACATAGAACTGATGTTCTCTGAGTTTATCCAGCACCAATCTCAAATGCTTGGCATGATCCTCCTTGTTCTTGGAAAAGACCAAAATGTCATCGAGGTAGACCAAGACAAAGTCATTTGTGTAGGCGTTGAAGATGAAATTCATCATGCGAGAGAATGTTGGAGGAGCGTTGACGAGGCCGAAAGACATGATAGTGTATTCATATGAACCATAGCTTGTTTTGAACGCGTCTTGGGGATATCTTCTTCACGAATGTGAATCTGATGATTGCTCATACGGAGATCAAGCTTGGAGAAAACTTGAGCACCTTTGAGTTGTTCGAAAAGCTCATTGATGTTGGGAAGTGGGTACTTGTTCTTTATAGTCTTCTTGTTCAATGGACGGTAGTCGACACAAAGGTGGTCCGTTCCATCCTTCGTCTTGATGAAAAGAACACCACAACCCCATGGAGAAGAACTTGGTCGGATGAGACCCAACCGCTCTTGAATATCGAGTTGCTTCTTCAGCTCCTTCAACTCTTCAGGTCCAAGCTTGTAAGGACATTTGCAAACAGGTTCCGTGCCAGGCTCAAGATCGATGACGAATTCAACTGGCCGGTGTGGAGGCATTCCTGGAAGCTCTTCTGGAAATACGTCTTGATATTCGCAAACGACTGGAATCTGAGAGATGGCATCCAGCTCGCCCTTCTCGTTGAGAGAAAATAGACGGATGGTATCATCACGAGCGGCAAAGACAATTACATCCTCAGACGAATGTGTCAATTGAATCTGCCTTGCAGCACAATCAAGGTGAGCCTTGTGCTTAGAAAGCCAGTCCATTCCGAGAATAAGATCAATATCCGAGTCACCAAGGACATTGGGAGAAGACAAGAACTTATAGTCGCCCAACATGATAGAAACATCCGGGACGAAAACTCGAGAAGTCATTTGTCGGGCCAGAGAAACAATAGCCAAAGGTATCGGCAAAACTTGAGTAACCAAATCATGCTTAGATGCAAAAGGTCTCGAGATGAAACAATGCGATGCACCAGTGTCAAAAAGAACTTTTGCAGGAATATCGTTAACAGGAAGGTTACCCACGATGACATCTGATGAGTCCTTTGCCTGAGCTGCGTTCATCATGTTGACCTTGGCGTGCTTGGGATTATGCTTGACCATTGGGGTACTAGCAGATCTCACAGGAGGAGGAGGAGGAGGAAGATGCCTCTGATTGAAGCATTTGTTGGCATAGTGACCCTTCTGCTGACACTTGTTGCACGTGACCTCCGAGAGCGGACGGTGATACGGAGCACTTGATCTTGGAGCATGAGACGAAGTCTTGTTCTAAAAGCCTGGGTTGGGTGGATGAGAAGATCCATTGCCACCTTTGCTCTTATGCTGATAAGGCTGACGAAACAGAGGAGGAGGCAGCCAATACTTTTGCTGCTTAGTTGACACTTGAGTTGAGGAAGAAAGAGTTGCATCTCTGACTCGTTTCTTGGAAGCATCGCACTTGAGTTGAGCAGTCTCTTGTTTCAGTGCCATGTTGTAAAACTCATCGTACTTCTGAGGCTCAAAAAGCATGAGAGCAAGTTGAAGATCTTCTCTAAGGCCACCTCTGAAATGATAAATCATGCTCTTCTCATCGGGGACGTCCTGCTTGGTGAAACGAGCGAGCTTCTGGAACATGATGTTATACTGGTAAACCGACAAGCTGCCTCGCTTCAGATTGCGGAACTCCTCACGCTTGCTCTCAACAACACTCTGTGGAATGTGGTGAGCTCTTAAGTCTTGACGGAATTCATCTCAGGTAATCACATGACCTCCTCTGGAATCTTTGTATTGCTGATACCACTCTGCAGCTTGGTCTTTGAGTTGGAACGAAGCAAACTTGACAAAGTCCTCAGGCCTGATGTTGCTGCACTCAAAATGCTTGCAGATATCCATGAGCCAATCATCAGTGTCTGTTGCCTCAACACAGTTGCTGAAGGTCTTTGGCTGATTAGCGAGGAACTGGTTGAGTGTAGGAAACTGATTCTGATTGTTGCCATGGCCTTGGTTCCCTTGGTTGCGCTCTTGCAGAATTTGCATGATTAGCTGCGTGTTTGCATTGGTAGCGGCCATCATAGCTTGACATGCCTCCGGAGGTGGAGGTGGTGGTGGCGGATCAGGATTTGAACGCATAGGAGGAGCCATCCTGAAGAGGGTGACATCCGTTAGCATCTTGATAGACATATATTCAAGCTGAATCAAAAGGATCGAAATTGCAACAAATAGTCTTAACATCCGAAAAAATGAATGAATGCATTCCAATTGAAATGGTCACACTTCCATAAATTGAGAAGCCACTTAGAAAGAGGTAGAAGAATAAAACAATAAGGTACGGACAAGAACAAATACTTGGTGAGGATTACCCAATCACAAACCAAATATCCGCGGAAGAAATACTAGAGCTACAAGAATTCCCACCTATGAAACTCCCAAACCTTTCCGGTTATGCAATCAGGTGTTGGGGATACAGGGGAAGCATAAAATCTCACCCAAAGCTAGCAAATCCTACATCCAGCTGTATCCATCCTTCAACACATAACCAAGAAACCTTCGGAAATCATTTACCTCAACCTTCGAAAAGCATCCGTTATACGAGTTATGGCGATACTCCCAAACTCCCGCCCTAGTACTGGGTGGCGTCGAGGTTATCTCACCAACAACTACATAATAGAGATTTTCGATGTCGGCGAAACTCAGGTATTCCAGAATTGCAACGATAAAATTGTGACGATAACACCTCGGAGCTCAACTCCCTGGGACACTGCCACAACCCCTAAATGTCAGGAGGCACCAAGAACAATGTTCTCGTCAAAATCCATCGAAACGATTCCAAGATACCCGTGTGATCCTAAATTTTTTTAGTGAAATTTGAGAAGAGAAGAGTCAAAACTCTACATCAAGATGTCTCACCAGAGCGACGAAGGGACTGAGGAGTAAAAAGAATCCTACTCTCCGATATATATAATCCTAAATGACTCAAAACATTATTCTAGACTCAACAACGCAAGCGATTCGATCAAGCAAGGGGCTCCTAAGGTCGGGGAAGGCTTTGATTACCAACTTGTAACGCCCACGATGCGGCTATATCCCCCACGTGTCGAAGCACGACTTAGAGGCATAACCGCATTGTAAGCAATGTCGCAAGTGAGGTAATCTTCACACACCATGTAATGAATAAGTAAAAGAAATACATAGTTGGCTTACACTCGCCATGCCATACAAATAGCATAAATATCATTACATTCATCCAGATACACTCAAGGTCCGACTACGGAACCAAAATAAAGAACAACCCCAAATGCGACAAAGTCCCCGATCGCCCCAACTGCGCACCACTACTGATCGTTTGGAAAGGAAACGTAGTATCGTCCTGAGTCCTCATCAAACTCCCACTTGAGCTCAGTCGAATCACCTGGAGCGGTATCATCGGTCCCTGCATCTGGTTTTAAAGTAATCTGTGAGTCACGGGGACTCAGCAATCTCACACCCTCGCGATCAAGACTATTTAAGCTTATAGGAAGGGTAAAAGATATGATGTGGACCTGCAGCAAGCGACTAGCATATATGGTGGCTAACATACGCAAAAGAGAGCGAGAAGAGAAGGCAAAAACACGGTCGAGAAACTATGATCAAGAAGTGATCCTAGAACAACCTACGATCAAGCATAACACGAGACCGTGTTCTCTTCCCGGACTCCGCCGAAAAGAGACCATCACGGCCACACACTCAGTTGATTCATTTTATTTAGGGTAAGTTTCAGGTTATCTACAACTGGACATTAACAAATTCCCATCTGCCCATAACCACGGGCACGGCTTTCGAAAATGCAAATCCCTGCAGGGGTGTCCCAACTTAGCCCATCACAACCTCTCATGGTCAACGAAGGATATTCCTTTTCCCAAGACAATACGATCAGACTCGGAATCCCGGTTACAAGACATCTTGACAATGGTAAAACAAGTCCAGCAAAGCCACCCGAATGTGCCGGCAAATCCCGATAGGAGCTGCACATATCTTGTTCTAAGGGCACACCGGATAAGCAATCCGTACAACTAAAACTAGCCCTCGAGTTTCCCCGAGGTGGCGCTGCAAGGGGCTCTAGTTTGGACCAACACTCAGAGGAGCACTGGCCCGGGGGTTTAAATAAAGATGACCCTCGGGCTCTGGAAACCCAAGAGAAAAAGAGGCTAGGTGGAAAATGGTAAAACCAAGGTTGGGCCTTGCTGGAGGAGTTTTATTCAAGGCGAACTGTCAAGGGGTTCCCATTATAACCCAACCGTGTAAGGAACGCAAAATCAAGGAACATAACACCGGTATGACGGAAACTAGGGCGGCAAGAGTGGAACAAAACACCAGGAAAAAGGTCGAGCCTTCCACCCTTTACCAAGTGTATAGGTGCATTAAAGTAGACAAGATATAATAGTGATATCCCAACAATAAACATGTTCCAACAAGGAACAAACTCGAATCTTCACCTGCAACTAGCAACACTATAAGAGGGCTGAGCAAAGCGGTAACATAGCCAAACAACGGTTTGCTAGGACAAGGTGGGTTAGAGGTTTGACATGGCAATATGGGAGGCATGATAAGCAAGTGATAGGTATCGTAGAATAGGCATAGCAAAAGAGCGAGCATCTAGCAAGCAAAGATAGAAGTGATTTCGAGGGTATGGTCATCTTGCCTGCAAAGTTCTCCGAGTTGACTTTAGCTTGATCCTCGTAAGCATACTCAACGGGCTCCTCAATCACGTACTCGTCTCCCGGCTCTACCCAAGCAAGAACAACAAGCAAAGGGAGACACAATCAACCACATGCAATGCACAAACAACATGATGTAAAACATGTCATGATATGCGGGATGCGATATCCGATGCATATGCATGATTCAGAAAGGAATGATTGAACCTCGCCTCAACTTGGAAAACCAAGAGTGCCACTGGAAAGGGGAGTTGATTTTGGTCGAAATCGATATAAAGATCACCGAAATCGGATGCACGGTTTGGAAATGACAAGCAAAACAAATATGGCACCGATCTGCGCTAAACAACACGAGGACACATAAATGCAACAAGAACAACAAGCTACTGCACTCTAACATAGCAACAAAATACATGGCAGGGATCCACTCAAGATGCTTGACAAAATATGAACACTGAGCTACAGCTAATTCACTCAAAAGCAGGTTCAAACAAGCATGGCAAAAGTGCAAAAGATATCAGGTTACAGACTTAGTGAAATTAACAACAAGCCAGGAATTTAACATCAGGAAGCAATGTTTAGAGCACGATAACAACATGCTACAAGAACATATCATGGCAAACCAATACATGGCATGAAGCTACTCAAAGCATACAACAGAAGTCCCTTTCTGGCCATAAGCCAAAAGGTATCAGAAAATACAATGGCAAGCATGTGAACATAGCAATTATCGTTAACAGATTCAGACTTAGTGAAAAACTGGAACATTGCAAAACAGATATTAAGTAGGCATGTTTACGAGCTCGATGCACTCACCACAAGGCATTGCATGACAAACTAAGCATGCACCCAGCAAGTAGGCATGGCATAGAAGCTAAACATGGCAAGAACAACAACATAGCATGCACGGATCAACAACAACAAGCTCGGCAAAAATGCTTAACATGTAAACATTCTGCCAGGAACATTTTATAGCAAAAGTAGAGCTCGATTGACTCAAGCTAGGGTGCTCCATAAATGCAAAGAAAGACATGGATGGATAGAGCACCACAATATCTACAAAACATCCTTACTGATCATGCTCAAGAGAGGCACGGATCACTCGGTTGCATCAAGGATACATGGCATAAAAATATAAACAGGGCAATGACTTAGAATATTTTTAAGTCCCTGAAATCAGCAACATTGAGAGGGATACTTTGCATGCTTGTGCTAGTCACCACAGAGTTTACAAAAATACATGGCATACACCCCTGTAAAGATGGCATGGCATACTTCAAAACTCATGTAGGGCTCAAGTTCATAGGAGGCACACATCAATCATGGCAAAAATGACAAATGTCCAATTACTGATAAGGATCTGAAACTAACAAAAATTAGCACTCTTCCAACAGCATTTAGGGCATCAAGATGAGCTCAAATGAACATGATGCAATGAGATGAAATGAAGTACTCGTCGAGACGAACATTTCGATATGCTACATGCGCAAAACGGAGCCACGAATGTGGAGTTATGCCATGATGAACAATGCACAAAATTACTAGAGATTAGGTCAAAAGTCAACCGAATCTCGATCTGGATCTAGATCGGGCGCGGACTTCGAGGATGGCCGGAAACACTGTTCCCCGGAGTTGGGGTCGAGCTCGGGGTCGCCGGAGGAAGGAGAGGAAGCCGGGGCTCGGCGAGGAGGAGGAGCTCGCCGGTGCGGTGGCGGAGCCGGGCAGCAATGGTCGGCGCGGCGGGGCGGCGATGGTCGAGGCGGCGGGGTCGGCGGCCACCGGGCGAGGCGGCGGAAATGGCGCGGCGGCAGAGCACGCCGGTGCCAGAGTCGATGGCGACGGCGTCGGGCGCGGGGGCGCGAGGAGGCGGGCGGCGCGGCGTCGAGCCGGGGAGGGCCGGCCCTGGGCCCGCAGGCCCGCGGAGGAGGCGGCGATGTGGGCGCGAGCACGAATCGGGCGGCGACAAGTGGCGCTGGCGGGCGGACCGGACCCGTCCGTCGGCAGAATTTTTGTCCGGCGGGCGAGGAGAGGGAGGGGCCTAGGGTTTCGCCCGAGATTTGGAATGGGAGGACCTTTATATAGGTAGGAGGAGCTAGGAGGCTCCAAATTGAGCACAGTTTTCGGCCACGCGATCATGATCGAACGGACTAGGTGATGGAGAGGGTTTAGGTGGGTTTTGGGCCACTTTGGAGGGGTGTTGGGCTGCAACACACCCGAGGCCTTCTCGGCTCCTCGGTTAACCGTTGGAGTATCAAACGAAGTCCAAATGGCACAAAACTTGACAGGTGGTCTACCGGTAGTAAACCAAGGCCACATGGCAAGTCTCGGTCCAAACCGAAAATGTTTAACACCCACACACGAAAAGAGGTAGAAAGGGACACCGGAGGACATAGGAGCGCCGGAATGCAAAACGGACAACAGGGAAAATGCTCAGAAGCATGAGACGAACACGTATGCAAATGAAATGTGCATGATGATATGATATGAGATGCATGACAAAGACAAAACAACACGAGACAAAAGCCCGACAACGAGGAAATGGAATAACTTAGTGTCGGAAATGGCAAGAGTTGGAATACAAATATGGCATGTTACATTCAGGGTGTCATAGATTTGCTTGATGTTATTTATAATAATGTTTTGCATTTCTTATTTCAATAAAAGTGGCAATGATAGCCTTTCCATGCTTATTTTACAAGTCTACATGTTGCTGTTTGAAAACAGAAAGTTTACCGATGTTGCAAAAATTCCCTAGAAAAGTTAGAATGTGATAAAATGTTGAAACTTTTTGCAAATTGAGCTCTGATAAATTTTCTACAATGTGGTAGATTTTCATAACTTTTGGAGTTAGGGAAGTATTGATACTCCTGTATTCTTTACAGACTGTACTGTTTTGGTAGATTGCTGTTGTGATTGCATTGTTTGCATATGTTTGCTTGTTTAATTATTCTATTTGAGGATAGGAGTATTAAATATGCAGAGGCATTTAGTATGCAATGTTGAATAATAATTTTAGTGATTTGCTACAGTAGAGAATGATAAGGTTTTTGCATTGGTTTATACTAATTTATCTCATGAGTTCTTGTTGAGTTTTGTGTGGATGCGGCTTTTGAGATTTAGGAAAACTGTGATATGAAAAGAACTAAGGTGACACAAAAGCTCAATCTTGGGGATTCCCAAGGCATCCCAGGATAATATTTCAAAAAGTCTCAAGCATCTAAGCTTGGGGATGCCCCGGTTGTCATCCCACCTTTCTTCTTCAACAATTATCGGTTAGTATCGGTTGAGCCTAAGTTTTTACTTCTTCACATGAGTTGTGCTATTCTTAGAATGTCATTTTATTTTTATTTTGATTGTTGTTTTTATAAAATACTTAGATCTGAAAGTTTTTAAATAAAATATTGTCCTCAAATAGTTGCCAGGGAGGCTAGGTAAGCGGCATTCACATCCCGTCAACGAAGCTCTTTTCTATGGAATTGCTCTAGTGCTTCACTTATATCTTTTTGAGCACGGTGTGCTTTAATATTTTTGAAGAAATTCTCTCTTGCTTCACATAAATTAATTTAAGAGAAAGAAATATTATGCTCATGATCTTCACTTTTATCTTTTTGGAGTAGCTTGTCATTTACTCTTGTGCTTCACTTATATCCTATGAGTAAATTGTTGAATGAATGGAATATCATGAAGTTGAAATTATATCATGCCTACTGGTAACTTCACATTGGGTTTAGAAAGTGAAATCTTTTGAGGCTTGACAATCACAATATTGGTCACACAAGCAATTCACGAATAATTAGTATAAGGAAGAGAACTTCCACATGCAAATACACTATCTTGGAAATCTTTTGTGATCGTGAGCCCCCATCAAAATATTATATGCCAAAATTGTAGACGTTGGACAAGTAAGACAATGTAATGATTTATGTTTGTTCATATTCACATAGAATTTATATTTTCATAGATCCTTTAACATGTGGTGCTTGCCCCCCATCTTCGGCAGCCAAAAACTTCACACCAAGTAGAGATACTACTTGTGCATCCAAAAACCCTTAAACCCAAATCCTATTTTTAAGAGTCCACCACACCTACCTAAGGATTGAGAAAGATCCTTCAAGTAAGTTGACATCGGTACAATAAGGCAATAAAAATTGCTTCTAAAAGTGTGAGATCATTTAGTGTAAGAGAAAATTGAGCTTTGTATGAACTTATGATGACAAAGAATAAAAGCGATAGACTGCATAATAAAGGTTGCTATCATAAGGGGAAATATAATGTGACGTTCTTTTGCACTAAGGGGTTGAGCATACAAATAAATAAGCGCATGGCAACCTCTGCTTCCCTCTGCGAAGGGCCTATCTTTTACTTTTATGTATTTACTTTTATGCAAAGAGTCAAAGTTTTTCTATCTATTCCTTTTTATTTTTCTCTTTTGGGAAGCATCATGTGGTGAGGAAAGATCTAGGCACATATATCCAGTTGGATATGGGTAGCATGAGTTATTATTGTTGACATCACCCTTGAGGTGAATATGTTGGGAGGCAAAACAATGAGCCCCTATCTTTCTATGTGTCTAGTTGAAACGTTTTGCTCATGTGTATGCGGTGAGTGTTAGAGAATCTCCAACCGTTGGCCCCCCGGGACGCATAAAAATCACCCCCTGGGGGCAAGCCGGTGATACAATCGGTGTTGGGGGCGGTTTTGCGCCCAGTCGTCGCCCCCAGGTCGCCCCCAGGCGCCGATATTGGCCCACTTTTTAGCCCCCTTTCGGCGAATAAAGGGCCCATATGGGCGAGAATAGGCCCATATTCGGCGTGGTTCGCCGTGGCTCGTCGTTGAATTATGAACATAAATATTTTTTATCACATATTTAATCACAGAAAAATCAATAGTTCAACAAAATAGTACAACAACAAATAGTTCAATACAAATTATATAGTTCAACAAATAAAAACTCATATTTCATCACACGTCGCACCCGGCGTCGCCCTTGAGCCTCCATAGGTGCTCCACCAGATCATGCTGCAGCTCATGATGCACCTGTGGGTCTCGGATCTCCTGACGCATACTGAGGTAGGTAGTCCAGGTTGCCGGTAGCCGGTGATCAACTTCGGCTAGAGGACCCTGCGTGTAGTATGGTTCAGTGTCAAACACTGGGTCTTCTCGCTCGCTCTCGATGATCATGTTGTGCAAGATGACACAACAAGTCATGATCTCCCACATTTGATCTTTCGACCAGGTCTGAGCAGGGTACCAGACAACAACAAATCGAGATTGGAGCACACCAAATGCCCGCTCGACATCCTTCCTGCAAGCCTCCAGAATCTTCGCAAACCAGGCGTTCTTGCCTCCTGGCACAGGGTTTTAGATGGTCTTCACAAATGTCGACCATCTCGGATAGATGCCATCAGCTAGATAGTATCCCTTGTTATAGTGTCGCCCATTGATCTTGAAGTTCACCGGAGGAGAATGACCTTCAACAAGCTTGGCAAAGACAGGAGAGCACTGCAGCACGTTGATGTCATTGTGAGTTCCTGACATACCAAAGAAGGAGTTCCAAATCCAGAGGTCCTGTGTGGCCACCGCCTCAAGTACCACACCACAAACACCTTTGCCGCCTTCGTACATCCCCTGCCAAGCAAATGGGCAATTCTTCCATTTCCAATTCATGCAGTCAATGCTTCCAAGCATCCCAGGAAATCCTCTTGCTGCATTCTGTGCTAGGATCCGAGCAGTGTCTTCTGCATTGGGTGTTCTCAAGTATTGCGGTCCAAACACTGCCACCACCGCCCGACAGAACTTTTAGAAACACTCTATGTTGGTGGACTCAGCCATGCGCCCATAGTCGTCGAGTGAATCACCGGGAGCTCTGTATGCAAGCATCCTCATCGTTGTCATGCACTTCTGGATCGAGGTGAATCCAAGTTTGCCGGTGCAATCCATCTTGCACTTGAAGTAGTTGTCGAACTCCCGGATGGAATTCACAATCCTGAGGAAGAGCTTTCGGCTCATCTGATAACGGCACCGAAATGTTTTGTCACCGTGAAGTGGAGCATCGGCAAAGTAGTCGGATTAGAGCATGCAGTAGCCTTCGAGACGATGCCGGTTCTTTGCTTTCACCTGCCCCGGCACCGAGCCACCTTGCAGTGGCTTTTCATTGCTCGCCAGCAGCTGGGCGAGGGCGGTGAGCACCATGAGATGCTCTTCTTCCTGGACGTCGGCCACGGCTTCCTCCTCCAGCAGCGCGGCGAGCGCTTCCTCTTCATCTGAGTCCATCGCCGAGGCAGGCAAATCGCCGAACACCTTGCGCCTGGTGAGCGTGCATCCGCCGCTAAACTGCCCCTCCGTGGCCAGAAACGGCGGCCGAAAACGTCCAGCTGCTATTGGAGGGGCTACCGCGGCGAACCTCTGCTATTTTTCCGGTGAGGAATGGCTATCTAGCGGTGAAGGGCGGCGGGCGGCGCCGGGATATCGCTAGCGGCGGCTGAGGGCGCGGGGGGTGGGAGGCGAGTCGGGGAAGAAAATCTTGACTTTTCACCTGACAGTGTGGGCCAGCCATGCTTTTCCCTTGCGTCGGAGCCCCCGATCGCCCCCAGTGCGCCGGGTTCGGTCTGCGACCGCCGGGCGGGAAAAAGGGCCAAACCAGCGCTTTTCGTCGTCCTGGGGGCGCGACTGGAGATGCTCTTAGCAATCATGGAAGACTATATGATGGTTGAGTATGTGGAGCTCTTACTTAAACTCTCTTGAATAAGTTGAATTACAATTGCTTGGTGACTAAGAACATAGGTTGTTGGGTTTCAAGAGAATTCATTGTTTGAACCTTAACATGTGAATTGGTTGTTACTTTAACATGAGAAGTTTATAAAAAAGAATTGTTGTTATGATGCTAGGAAAAGTGATTGAAATTTTCATTGATCAAACTTGTGCACTTTGCTAGCATTCACACTTCATAAATTATTTCTTTTATCATTTACCTACTCGAGGACGAGTAGGAATTAAACTTGGGGATGTTGATACGTATCCAACGTATCTATAATTTATGAAGTATTCATGCCATTATATTATCATTCTTGGATGTTTTACAATCATTTTATAGCAACTTTATATCATTTTTTGGGACTAACCTATTGGCCCAGTGCCCAGTACCAGTTGCCGTTTTTTTTGCTTGTTTTTTACATAGTAGGAAATCAATATCAAACAAAGTCCAAACACCGTGAAACTTTTTGGAGATTTTTTATGGACCAGAACACCCAGGATGGGCCAGACCAGCAACTGGGGGTGCCCCAAGGGAGGCGCAACCCACCTGGGCGCGCCTGGGGGCCCAGGCGCACCCAGGTCGGTTGTGCCCTCCTCAGCCCCTCTTTACCCTATAAATTCGCAAATATTCCGAAAACCCTCGTGGTTAACCTAGATCAGAAGTTGTTGGGTTTCGTAGTAATTTCAAAAAAATTCCTACGCACACGCAAGATCATGGTGATGCATAGCAACGAGAGGGGGAGAGTGTGATCTACGTACCCTTGTAGATCGACAACGGAAGCGTTAACTTGGTTGATGTAGTCGTACGTCTCCATGGCCCGACCGATCAAGCACCGAAACTACGGCACCTCCGAGTTCTAGCACATGTTCAGCTCGATGACGATCCCCGAACTCCGATCCAGCAAAGTGTCGGGGAAGAGTTCCGTCAGCACGACAGCGTGGTGACGATCTTGATGTTCTACCGTCGCAGGGCTTCGCCTAAGCACCGCTACAATATTATCGAGGACTATGGTGGAAGGGGGCACCGCACACGGCTAAGAATATGATCACGTGGATCAACTTGTGTGTCTAGGGGTGCCCCTTGCCTCCGTATATAAAGGCTCAAAGGGGAGGGGCTGGCCGGCCAAGAGGAGGCGTGCCAGGAGGATTCCTACTCCCTCCGGGAGTAGGACTCCCCCCCTTTCCTAGTTGGAATAGGATTCGCGGAGGGGGGAAAAGAGGAGAGAGAGGAGGAAGGGGGGCCGGCCCCCTCTCCTTGTCCTATTCAGACCAAGGGGGGAGGGGCGCGCGGCCCATCTATGGCCACCTCTCCTCTCTTCCACTAAGTCCCACTAAGGCCCATATACCTCCCGGGGGGTTCCGGTAACCTCCCGGTACTCCGGTAAAATCCCGATTTCACCCGGAACACTTCCGATATCCAAACATAGGCTTCCAATATATCAATCTTTATGTCTCGACCATTTTGAGACTCCTCGTCATGTCCGCGATCACATCCGGGACTCCGAAAAAACTTCGGTACATCAAAATGTATAAACTCATAATATAACTGTCATCGTAACCTTAAGCGTGTGGACCCTACGGGTTCGAGAACAATGTAGACATGACCGAGACACGTCTCCGGTCAATAACCAATAGCGTAACCTGGATGCTCATATTGGCTCCTACATATTCTACGAAGATCTTTTATCGGTCAGACCGCATAACAACATACGTTGTTCCCTTTGTCATCGGTATGTTACTTGCCCGAGATTCGATCGTCGGTATCCAATACCTAGTTCAATCTCGTTACCGGCAAGTCTCTTTACTCGTTCCGTAATACATCATACCGCAACTAACTCATTAGTTGCAATGCTTGCAAAGCTTCAGTGATGTGCATTACTGAGAGGGCCCAGAGATACCTCTCCGACAGTCGGAGTGACAAATCCTAATCTCGAAATACGCCAACCCAACATGTACCTTTGGAGACACCTGTAGAGCTCCTTTATAATCACCCAGTTACGTTGTGATGTTTGGTAGCACACAAAGTGTTCCTCCGGCAAACGGGAGTTGCATAATCTCATAGTCATAGGAACATGTATAAGTCATGAAGAAAGCAATAGCAACATACTAAACGATCGGGTGCTAAGCTAATGGAATGGGTCATGTCAATCAGATCATTCAACTAATGATGTGATCCCGTTAATCAAATGACAACTCTTTGTCCATGGTTAGGAAACATAACCATCTTTGATTAACGAGCTAGTCAAGTAGAGGCATACTAGTGACACTCTGTTTGTCTATGTATCATGATATAAGGAAATAAATAATAACTTTATTATTGCCTCTAGGGCATATTTCCTTCAGTCTCCCACTTGCACTAGAGTCAATAATCTAGATTATACTGTAATGATTCTAACACCCATGGAGCCTTGGTGCTGATCATGTTTTGCTCGTGGAAGAGGCTTAGTCAACGGGTCTGCTACATTCAGATCCGTATGTATCTTGCAAATCTCTATGTCTCCCACCTGGACTAGATCCCGGATGGAATTGAAGCGTCTTTTGATGTGCTTGGTTCTTTTGTGAAATCTGGATTCCTTCGCCAAGGCAATTGCACCAGTATTGTCACAAAAGATTTTCATTGGACCCGATGCACTAGGTATGACACCTAGATCGGATATGAACTCCTTCATCCAGACTCCTTCATTTGCTGCTTCTGAAGCAGCTATGTACTCCGCTTCACATGTAGATCCCGCCACGATGCTTTGTTTAGAACTGCACCAACTGACAGCTCCACCGTTTAATGTAAACACGTATCCGGTTTGTGATTTAGAATCGTCCGGATCAGTGTCAAAGCTTGCATCAACGTAACCGTTTACGATGAGCTCTTTGTCACCTCCATATACAAGAAACATATCCTTAGTCCTTTTAAGGTACTTCAGGATGTTCTTGACCGCTGTCCAGTGGTCCACTCCTGGATTACTTTAGTACCTCCCTGCTAGACTTATAGCAAGGCACACATCAGGTCTGGTACACAGCATTGCATACATGATAGAGCCTATGGCTGAAGCATAGGGAACATCTTTCATTTTCTCTCTATCTTCTGCAGTGGTCGGGCATTGAGTCTGACTCAACTCACACCTTGTAACACAGGCAAGAACCCTTTATTTGCTTGATCCATTTTGAACTTCTTCAAAACTTTGTCAAGGTATGTGCTTTGTGAAAGTCCAATTAAGCGTCTTGATCTATCTCTATAGATCTTAATGCCTAATATGTAAGCAGCTTCACCGAGGTCTTTCATTGAAAAACTCTTATTCAAGTATCCCTTTATGCTATCCAAAAATTCTATATCATTTCCAATCAGTAATATGTCATCCACATATAATATCAGAAATGCTATAGAGCTCCCACTCACTTTCTTGTAAATACAGGCTTCTCCGAAAGTCTATATAAAACCAAATGCTTTGATCATACTATCAAAGCGTTTATTCCAACTCCGAGAGGCTTGCACCAGTCCATAAATGGATCACTGGAGCTTGCACACTTTGTTAGCTCCCTTTGGATCGACAAAACCTTCTGGTTGCATCATATACAACTCTTCTTCCAGAAATCCATTCAGGAATGCAGTTTTGACATCCATCTGCCAAATTTCATAATCATAAAATGCGGCAATTGCTAACATGATTCGGACAGACTTAAGCATCGCTACGGGTGAGAAGGTCTCATCGTAGTCAATCCCTTGAACTTGCCGAAACCCTTTTGCGACAAGTCGAGCTTTGTAGACAGTAATATTACCGTCAGCATCAGTCTTCTTCTTGAAGATCCATTTATTCTCAATTGCTTGCCGATCATTGGGAAAGTCAACCAAAGTCCACACTTTGTTCTCATACATGGATCCCATCTCAGATTTCATGGCTTCAAGCCATTTTGCGGAATCTGGGCTCACCATCGCTTCTTCATAGTTTGTAGGTTCATCATGATCTAACAGCATGACTTCTAGAACAGGATTACCGTACCACTCTGGCGCGGATCTCACTCTAGTTGATCTACGAGGTTCAGTAGTATCTTGTCCTGAAGTTTCATGATCATTATCATTAGCTTCCTCACTAATTGGTGTAGGTGTCACAGAAACAGTTTTCTGTGATGCACTACTTTCCAATAAGGGAGCAGGTACAGTTACCTCGTCAAGTTCTACTTTCCTCCCACTCACTTCTTTCGAGAGAAACTCCTTCTCCAGAAAGTTTCCGAACTTAGCAACAAAAGTCTTGCCTTCGGATCTGTGATAGAAGGTGTATCCAATAGTCTCCTTTGGATATCCTATGAAGACACATTTCTCTGACTTGGGTTCGAGCTTATCAGGTTGAAGCTTTTTCACATAAGCATCGCAGCCCCAAACTTTCAGAAACAACAACTTTGGTTTCTTGCCAAACCATAGTTCATAAGGCGTCGTCCCAATGGATTTTGATGGTGCCCTATTTAACGTGAATGCGGACGTCTCCAAAGCATAACCCCAAAACGATAGCGGTAAATCAGTAAGAGACATCATAGATCGCACCATATCTAGTAAAGTACGATTACGACGTTCAGACACACCATTACGCTGTGGTGTTCCGGATGGTGTGAGTTGCGAAACTATTCCGCATTGTTTCAAATGTACACCAAACTCGTAACTCAAATATTCTCCTCCACGATCAGATCGTAGAAACTTTATTTTCTTGTTACGATGATTTTCAACTTCACTCTGAAATTCTTTGAACTTTTCAAACGTTTCAGACTTATGTTTCATTAAGTAGATATACTCATATCTGCTTAAGTCATCTGTGAAGGTGAGAAAATAATGATATCCGCCACGAGCCTCAATATTCATCGGACCACATACATCTGTATGTATGATTTCCAACAAATCTGTTGCTCTCTCCATAGTACCGGAGAACGGCGTTTTAGTCATCTTGCCCATGAGGCACGGTTCGCAAGTACCAAGTGATTCATAATCAAGTGGTTCCAAAAGTCCATCAGTATGGAGTTTCTTCATGCGCTTTACACCGATATGACCTAAATGGCAGTGCCACAAATAAGTTGCACTATCATTATCAACTCTGCATCTTTTGGCTTCAACATTATGAATATGTGTGTTACTACTATCGAGATTCAATAAGAATAGACCACTCTTCAAGGGTGCATGACCATAAAAGATATTACTCATATAAATAGAACAACCATTATTCTCTGATTTAAATGAATAACCGTCTCGCATCAAACAAGATCCAGATATAATGTTCATGCTTAACGCTGGCACCAAATAACAATTATTTAGGTCTAATATTAATCCCGAAGGTAAATGTAGAGGTAGCGTGCCGACCGCGATCACATCGACTTTGGAACCGTTTCCCACACGCATCGTCACCTCGTCCTTAGCCAATCTTTGCTTAATCCGTAGTCCCTGTTTCGAGTTGCAAATATTAGCAATAGAACCAGTATCAAATACCCAGGTGCTACTGCGAGCATTAGTAAGGTACACATCAATAACATGTATATCACATATACCTTTGTTCACCTTGCCATCCTTTTTATCCGCCAAATACTTGGGGCAGTTCTGCTTCCAGTGACCAGTCTGCTTGCAGTAGAAGCACTCAGTTTCAGGCTTAGGTCCAGACTCGGGTTTCTTCTCTCGAGCAGCAACTTGCTTGCTGTTCTTCTTGAAGTTCCCCTTCCTCTTCCCTTTGCCCTTTTTCTTGAAACTAGTGGTCTTGTTGACCAACAACACTTGATGCTCCTTCTTGATTTCTACCTCCGCAGCTTTCAGCATTGTGAAGAGCTCGGGAATAGTCTTATTCATCCCTTGCATATTGTAGTTCATCAGGAAGCTCTTGTAGCTTGGTGGAAGTGATTGGAGAATTCTGTCAATGACGCTATCATCCGGAAGATTAACTCCCAGTTGAATCAAGTGATTACAATACCCAGACATCTTGAGTATATGCTCACTGACAGAACTGTTCTCCTCCATCTTGCAGCTATAGAACTTATTGGAGACTTCATATCTCTCAATCCGGGCATTTGCTTGAAATATTAACTTCAACTCCTGGAACATCTCATATGCCCCATGACGTTCAAAACGTCGTTGAAGTCCCGGTTCTAAGCCGTAAAGCATGGCACATTGAACTATCGAGTAGTCATCAGCTTTGCTCTGCCAGACGTTCATAACATCTGGTGTTGCTCCAGCAGCAGGCCTGGCACCCAGCGGTGCTTCCAGGACGTAATTCTTCTGTGCAGCAATGAGGATAATCCTCAAGTTACGGACCCAGTCCGTGTAATTGCTACCATCATCTTTCAACTTTGCTTTCTCAAGGAACGCATTAAAATTCAACGGAACAACAGCATGGGCCATCTATCTACAATCAAACATACATAAGCAAGATACTATCAGGTACTAAGTTCATGATAAATTTAGGTTCAATTAATCATATTACTTAAAGAACTCCCACTTAGATAGACATCCCTCTAATCCTCTAAGTGATTACGTGATCCAAGTCAACTAAACCATGTCCGATCATCACGTGAGATGGAGTAGTTTCGTTGGTGAACATCACTATGTTGATCATATCTACTATATGATTCACGCTCGACCTTTCGGTCTCCGTGTTCCGAGGCCATATCTGTATATGCTTGGCTCGTCAAGTATAACCTGAGTATTCCGCGTGTGCAACTGTTTTGCACCCGTTGTATTTGAACGTAGAGCCTATCACACCCGATCATCACGTGGTGTCTCAGCACGAAGAACTTTCGCAACGGTGCATACTCAGGGAGAACACTTCTTGATAATTAGTGAGAGATCATCTTATAATGCTACCGTCAATCAAAGCAAGATAAGATGCATAAAAGATAAACATCACATGCAATCAATATAAGTGATATGATATGGCCATCATCATCTTGTGCTTGTGATCTCCATCCTCGAAGCACCGTCGTGATCACCATCGTCACCGGCGCGACACCTTGATCTCCATCGTAGCATCGTTGTCGTCTCGCCAATCTCATGCTTCCACGACTATCGCTACCGCTTAGTGATAAAGTAAAGCATTACAGCACGATTGCATTGCATACAATAAAGCGACAACCATATGGCTCCTGCCAGTTGCCGATAACTCGGTTACAAAACATGATCATCTCATACAATAAAATTTAGCATCATGTCTTGACCATATCACATCACAACATGCCCTGCAAAAACAAGTTAGACGTCCTCTACTTTGTTGTTGCAAGTTTTACGTGGCTACTACGGGCTTAAGCAAGAACCAATCTTACCTACGCATCAAAACCACAACGATAGTTTGTCAAGTTGGTGCTGTTTTAACCTTCGCAAGGACCGGGCGTAGCCACACTCGGTTCAACTAAAGTTGGAGAAACTGTCACCCGCTAGCCACCTTTGTGCAAAGCACGTCCGGAGAACCAGTCTCGCGTAAGCGTACGCGTAATGTCGGTCTGGGCCGCTTCGTCCAACAATACCGTTGAACCAAAGTATGACATGCTGGTAAGCAGTATGACTTATATCGCCCACAACTCACTTGTGTTCTACTCGTGCATATAACATCAACACATAAAACCTAGGCTCGGATGCCACTGTTGGGTTTCGTAGTAATTTCAAAAAAATTCCTACGCACACGCAAGATCATGGTGATGCATAGCAACAAGAAGGGGAGAGTGTGATCTACGTACCCTTGTAGATCGACAATGGAAGCGTTAACTTGGTTGATGTAGTCGTACGTCTCCACGGCCCGACCGATCAAGCACCGAAACTACGGCACCTCCGAGTTCTAGCACACGTTCAGCTTGATGACGATCCCCGGACTCCGATCCAGAAAAGTGTCGGGGAAGAGTTCCGTCAGCACGACGGCGTGGTGACGATCTTGATGTTGTACCGTTGCAGGGCTTCGCCTAAGCACCGCTACAATATTATCGAGGACTATGGTGGAAGGGGGCACCGCACACGGCTAAGAATATGATCACGTGGATCAACTTGTGTGTCTAGGGGTGCCCCTTGCCTCCGTATATAAAGGCTCAAAGGGGGGCTGGCCGGCCAAGAGGAGGCGCGCCAGGAGGAGTCCTACTCCCTCCGGGAGTAGGACTCCCCCCTTTCCTAGTTGGAATAGGATTCGCGGAGGGGGGAAAAGAGGAGAGAGAGGAGGAAGGGGGGCCGGCCCCCTCTCCTTGTCCTATTCGGACCAAGGGGGGAGGGGCACGCGGCCCATCTATGGCCACCTCTCCTCTCTTCCACTAAGGCCCAGTAAGGCCCATATACCTCCCGGGGGGTTCCGGTAACCTCCAGGTACTCCGGTAAAATCCTGATTTCACCCAGAACACTTCCAATATCCAAACATAGGCTTCCAATATATCAATCTTTATGTCTCGACCATTTCGAGACTCCTGGTCATGTCCGTGATCACATCCGGGACTCCGAACAAACTTCTGTACATCAAAATGTATAAACTCATAATATAACTGTCATCGTAACCTTAAGCGTGCGGACCCTACGGGTTCGAGAACAATGTAGACATGACCGAGGCACGTCTCCGGTCAATAACCAATAGCGGAACCTGGATGCTCATATTGGCTCCTACATATTCTACGAAGATCTTTTATCGGTCAGACCGCATAACAACATACGTTGTTCCCTTTGTCACCGGTATGTTACTTGCCCGAGATTCGATCGTCGGTATCCCATACCTAGTTCAATCTCGTTACCGGCAAGTCTCTTTACTCGTTCCGTAATACATCATCCCGCAACTAACTCATTAGTTGCAATGCTTGCAAGGCTTCAATGATGTGCATTACCGAGAGGGCCCAGAGATACTTCTCCGACAATCGGAGTGACAAATCCTAATCTCGAAATACGCCAACCCAACATGTACCTTTGGAGACACCTGTAGAGCACCTTTATAATCACCCAGTTACGTTGTGATGTTTGGTAGCACACAAAGTGTTCCTCTGGCAAACAGGAGTTGCATAATCTCATAGTCATAGGAACATGTATAAGTCATGAAGAAAGCAATAGAAACATACTAAACGATCGGGTGCTAAGCTAATGGAATGGGTCATGTCAATCAGATCATTCAACTAATGATGTGATCCTGTTAATCAAATGACAATTCTTTGTCCATGGTTAGGAAACATAACCATCTTTGATTAACGAGCTAGTCAAGTAGAGGCATACTAGTGACACTCTGTTTGTCTATGTATTCACACATGTATTATGTTTTCGGTTAATACAATTCTAGCATGAATAATAAACTTTTATCATGATATAAGGAAATAAATAATAACTTTATTATTTCCTATAGGGCATATTTCCTTCAGAAGTTCCGCCGTCGCAAGGCTCTGTAGCCACCGAAAACCAATCTAGACCCGTTCCGGCACCCTGCCAGAGGGGGGAACCATCTCGGGTGGCCATCTTCATCATCCTGGCGGCCACCACAATGAGGAGGGAGTAGTCCACCCTCGGGGCTGAGGGTTTGTACCAGTAGCTATGTTTAATCTCTCTCTCTCATATTCTTGAGATGTCATGATCTTGATGTATTGCGGGCTTTGTTAATATAGTCAGATCATATGGTGTTTTTCCCTCTATATCTTGTTGTGATGAATTGAGTTTTTCCCTTTGAGATTTCGTTGTTATCGGATTGAATACCTTCATGTATTTGAGAACACTTGATATATGCCTTGTAATTGAATACTCGTGGTGACAATGGGGTATCATATTGATTCACTTGATATATGTTTTGGCACTCAACTCATGGATTGCCGAGGAGACACTGGGGTACTCTATGCATAGGGGTTGATGCACGTTCTTGTCTTTGTTTCTCCGGTAAAAATCTTGGGGCACTCTTTGAAGTTCTTTGTGTTGGATTGAATATTATGAATCTGAATTTGCTTTGGTGTTATTTTAGTACGAACTCTTGGTTAGATCGATCGGAAAGATTAGCTTCGTGTTATTTTAGTACGAACTCTAGGATAGATTGATCGGAAAGAATAGCTTTGAGGTGGTTTCGTACCCTACAAACAATTTCGTCGTATGTTCTCCGCTAGATAGGAACTTTGGAGTGATTCTTTGTTGCATGTTGTGGGAGGGTTATATGAGCCAATTATATTAGCATTGTTGGGAGATTGCACTAGCAAATGCACGGACCCTAGGCTTTATTTTCAAGCATTGCAATACCGTTTTGAGATCGTTTACTATTTGCTACCTTGCTGCTTTTATTTATTCAGATTATAAAAATATATTTCTACCATCAATACTACACTTTTATCATCTCTTCGCCGAACTAGTGCACCTATACAATTTGCCATTGTATTGGGTGTGTTGGGGACACAAGAGATTTCTTGTATTTGGTTGTAGGGTCGTTTGAGAGAGACTATCTTCATCCTATGCCTCCCACGGATTGATAAACCTTAGGTCATCCACTTGAGGGAAAATTGCTACTGTCCTACAAAACTCTATGCTTGGGGGCCCAACACGTGTCTACAAGAATAAAGTTGCGTACTAGACATCATTGAGCATCGGATTGATGACAAGCATGATATTGATATAAACCCTGTCTCACTAATACCATGGAGATTATATTTTGATGGTTTAGTTTTTAGAAATGGCCATGGTGTTGGTATTATTTATATATCTTCTCATGGTGCTGTTTTTGAAGCCTCGAGCCACTTGGAATATTTTTGCACAAATAATCAAGCCGAATATGAAGCATTGTTATTCGACTTAGAGATGTTGCTTGCCATAGGTGCTACATATACTGAGGCTTTTGGTGATTCATTATTAGTAGTGCAACAAATATCCAAAGTCTTTCAATGTTTTGATGAATCACTTAATATTTATCTTGACAAATGTCTAGATATAATTTCTACTTTTGATTATTTTAGCATTGCTCATACATCTAGACATGAAAATTGGAGAGGAAATGAGTTGGCACATCAAGCATCCGACTATCATGTTGATCATGGCATGTTTCATATTTCTCAATGGCCGATGTCTAGTCTTGCCAACATAGTGGAGGCTGAACCGGAGCCCATCATTTCGGCCACTAACAAAAAATTTAATGCAGGACAAGATCAAGACAGTAGGAAAACCATTATTGATTATCT
The DNA here is from genome assembly GCF_018294505.1 of Triticum aestivum. Lineage (NCBI taxonomy): Eukaryota > Viridiplantae > Streptophyta > Magnoliopsida > Poales > Poaceae > Triticum > Triticum aestivum. The sequence goes on from NC_057812.1 coordinate 288,573,989, forward strand.
GTGTGATACTAGTAAAAGTGTGGACAAGACTGTTCGGCGTATGGCTTTCAAATACACAATGAGAGATGATGATCTCTATCGCCGAATAGTTGATGATGTTCTTTTAAAGTGCTTGGATGAGGACAAAGCGAGAGTTGCTATGGGAGAGGTCCATGAACGTATTTGTGGCACTCATCAGTCGGATCCCAAGATGAAATGGTTATTACGACGTGCTAGGTTTTATTGGCCGTCGATGTTTAATGATTGCTTCCAGTATTATAAAGGATGTGAAGCTTGTCAAAACTTTGGTGATATTCAGTTGGCTCCCACTGCTATGTTACATCCTACTATCAAGCCGTGGCCTTTTAGAGGTTGGGGATTAGACTTTATTGGATATATTCATCCTTCTTCTTCAAAGGGGCATCGACTCATGTGGGTGGCAACTGATTATTTCACTAAATGGTCTGAAGCAATACCACTAAAACATATGACGCATACAGAGGTAATTCAATTCATAACTGAGCACATTATTCATATATTCAACATTCCTCAAACATTAACTAGGGACCAAGGTTCATCCTTTATGTCACATCAAGTTAGAGAATTTGCCGAATCATATAAAATAAAGTTGCTCAATTCCTCTCCATATTATGCCCAAGCCAATGGACAAGCTGAGTCTAGCAATAAAATATTAATCAAGCTCATAAGAAGAAGATTGAGGATAATCCAAGGAGATGGCATGAACTACTGTCTGAAGCTTTGTGGGCACATAGAATCTCAAGGCATGGTGCTACAAAGCTAACTCCATATGAGCTCGTATATGGTCAAGAGGTTGTTTAACCAGTGGAAGTGAATTTGAATGCTTTGAGAATAGCCAAACAAAATGATTTATCGGCGGTGGACTTTTATAGCTTGATGATGGACAATATTGATGAAGTCGCCGATAAACGTTTGGCTGCTTTGAAGGCCATAGAAAAGGATAAGTTGAGGGTGGAAAGAGCTTACAATAAGAAGGTCAAGTTGAAGAGTTTTCAAGTTGGCGATCTCGTGTGGAAGGTGATCCTACCAATTGGTTCAAAAACGAAAAATTCAGGAAGTGGTCTCTTACAAGAGTAGTTCCTGGAAACTCATATTTGGTGAAATTCGTACAAGGTACATTGTTACCTCAAGCTCTCAATGGAAAATATTTAAATAAGTATCACCCAAGTGCGTGGCAAGAAGTCTAGATAGGCAACAACCGATATATAACTATCGTTCTAAGCAAAGACATGGCCTATAAATAACTATCGCCCTTAGCATAAATCATTGCTGATACATAATTATCGCCCTGAGAAATATAAATGGCCGATACAGTGTTGACATCGTCCTTAGAACGAATACATTCCAAATTATTTTTAGACACACGAGTTTTACCGAAAAAAGGGGGGCATATATTGACACCATATTTTGGCATGATCAAAAACATAATTAAGAAGGCCTCAAATGGAAAAGTGCTCAAAGTGAGAAAGTTTCATATCATCGAAAGGAGAACTTTGATAATTGGGTCATAGCCGTCTTGTCTCATCTCTAAGGCCGAAATTGTGTTGGAAGTAATGATATTTTGTATCCAGAATACTTTTCGGCTGATTACGCCCCAAGACTGCCTCATATGGAAAACTTATCTACATGAATTCTCTTCGTCACGTCGAAACAATCAATTTTGATATAAAAAACGTCCCAATCCAAGGTCGTATATAAAAGTTAGAGCCATCTGAGTGCAACCCTATCACGAGCCAGAAGTGACGCTCCCCATCAGACATGGTGTCTGATGGGTAGCGCGAATAATAGTCTATTTTGCACGAGCGATTCGGCCCTTCAGATGACATCGAACCAAAAAACGTTAAACATTGAAGTTGTTCGTCTCGTCAAAGCGGTTAAATTTGCTTCTTATGTGATTTTGATTTGAGGTCCTTTACTACCCTAAAAATGACCCGCAAGGTGCAGCAAATTTTTAGACCGAACAGTTTTGAAAAGTTCGGATCAAGCAATCCGAATTAGACCCAGATTAGGGTTTTGGACGTGAATTATAACTTTTCCTTGCACGGAAAGTCCATCCGCCTCTTATATACATGAGGGGTGACGGCCTATTGAAAAAACAACACACAATCACAAAGCCCATCTACAAACTTTCATCTCCTACCCCAGTTTTCTGCTTCTCGTTCACCGGTCTTCTTCGCTTCTGAGCTTCGATCTACGAAGTCCTAGGGGTGGGCGATACGACCTAGGGATGCCCATCACCGCCATGTGTCCAGACGGGGTCTCTCCTGGCCACGTGGGGTTCCGGATCTGCAAAAGCGCTCGCTGGATTGTCTTGCGCATCGCGCTTCCGGTGAGCCTCCTTCGGCGATGTACCTTGTGTATCCCGCTCGATGCCGAGGGTACACAGTGACCTGTTTGTGTGCGAACAGGCCCCCATCATACTTGGCCATTGCTTGCGCCGCGCTCGTGTCCACCGCTCCCGGGAGCGCCATCTACTTGTGGCCAATTGCCGCCACGCAGGAGCAGATTCTACGGCATCTGCTCGACTTGGCAGTGGGCGCAAGGCGCGACGGTTGGGCTACGTAGGGCAAAGAGGTGGCGGTGCTTGGGGGACGTCTAGCCTAGCCCATCGCGGCTCAGGCGGGCGCAAGATGTGCGCGGCAGGGACGCATGCGACGGCGGTGAAGAGGTAGGGAGGAGGAGCGAGCACGATGTTCCCTTGTTTTTTAGACAATCAAGAGGTTTTCTTGTTTGTTGAAGCCAAATCAAGACGACTCCCTTTTCTGTGAGACAAATTAAGGCGTTTCCTTAGTTTTTTGGAAGACAAATTAAAGCGTTTCTTTATTTTTTTGGAAGACAAATTAAGACGTTTCATTATTTTTTGAAGCCAAATCAAGGCGTGTCGGTTGGGCGACACAGGGCGAAGAGGTGGCGGTGCTTGGGGGACGTCTAGCCCAACCCATCACGGCTTAGGTGGGCGCAAGATGTGCGCGGCAGGGACGCATGCGGCGGTGTTGGAGAGGTAGGGAGGAGGAGCGAGCACAACGTTCCCTTGTTTTTTAGACAGTCAAGAGGCTTTCTTATTTTTTGAAGCCAAATCAAGGCGACTCCTTTTTTTTGAGACAAATTAATGTGTTTCCTTGTTTTTTTAAGACAAATTAAGGCGTTTTCTTGTTTTTTGAAGCCAAATCAAGGCGCCTCCCTTTCTATGGCGATGAATTAGTGTGTATAATTGAAAGAGTGGCGGCGTATGGTTTTTAATGGGGTTTGTGTTTTAGCGGGAGAGAGAAAATCGAGTGGGAGTGGGTGGTGGGAGGTGAGGTGGAAAAAAATCACCAGTACCAACCTACCAACTCCCTTTTTAGGAGTAGAGATTACAAGACTAAGAACGAGCCAGCGCTAAGGGGGAAGAGACGGCGAGCTGTCGGGGACAAGCGAGCTGGCGGCGGCTTGGCTCTGGCTCGGAGAAGACCACGTGCACAAGAGGACTTGGTTTGATTCAACTCGGTTGATGTACGTGATCGTTAGTTTGAGCACTAAGGATTTGGGTTGTGTGTTAATCATTAGACCAAAAATTACAGTTTGTGAGAACTTCCCCAAAAGGTGGGGTAATGTGTTGTGCCCCTAGGGTTGATGTTCTGTGTAATTCATTTTTTTCTAATTAAATTTTTCGTAAATGGCAGCTTTTTTAGGAATTAGGGAGATGTGGGTGATGCTTAGTAATGCCACATAGGAATAAGATGAGGTGAAGGAGAAAGAACTTATAAAAAAAGATTTGTCTTCTCTTCTTATTTAAAAGAAGACAAGAGATGATTTTTTAGCATAATATGTCTCACTACATTTTCAGAGAATCTAGTTATTAAAGATAAGTCCAAAAAATAATCTATTATAGACATTTTTTTTTGTCATCTCTAAATTACTCCCTGAGATTTTAGAGTACCACGATTTTGAAAAATCGACGCTGCCAAACTAGGCCCAAGTGTGATCCATAAACATCAATCAATTTCTAGTAAAGATTTTTTAACAATTTCAACGCACCGCACCACGTTACGAACAGTGGCGAATTATTGATCACAACACACAGTCACATGCTCGAATTGATGGCCTCCCATCAACTCGGCGCACTCAAATCAGCGTTAAGCATCACTGTCGGCGAATACGAAATCGCGAACCAGCGCGAACATCTTCTCGGCCTTCTCTGGCACGAAGAGCTCCGCAGCGTGGAACCCGGAGCCGTCCGTCTTGGCGACGACCTCCACGCCACTGTCCCGAAGCCACGTGGTGAACCCTCTCTGCCTATCGATCAGCGGGTCGCCGTCGCTCCCGGACACCAGGCACCGCGGCAGGCCGACCACGGCTTCCTGTGCCACCGCCTTTTCCGGATTGCTGAACTCGTGGTCGCGGTCCGCGCCCAGCGGCAGTGCGAGGCTCCAGAGCTTGTCGTTGGCCTCCAGCGGCACCATGAAGTCGTCCTCCGACCTCTCCTCGGACGGCGTCCGCTCGACGCCGCCGAGGTACGGCTGGTGCAGCAGGAGCCCGCGCACCGCGGCGGGGCTCAGATCGATGCCCTTGGTCCGGACTCCGGCGTTGAACGCCATGTTCCCGCCGGAGCTGCTGCCCATGACGAAGCACCGGGCGAGGTCGCCGTGCGCGGCGATCCAGGGGTCCTGGGGCGCCACGTCACGGAGCCACATCACGGCCGCGACGGCGTCGTCATAGGCGGCGGGCAGGCGGTGCTCGGGTGCGAGGCGGTAGTCGAGGGAGGCGACGATGGCCGGTACGGCCGCCGCCATGGCCTCGCAGGAGGCGTGGTAGAAGGCGGTGTCGGCGTTGAAGACAACGAAGCCGCCTCCGTGGAAGTAGAGGATGACGGGGAGCTTCGTCGACGGCGGGACGGGGTTGGGGAGGTATAGCCGGATGTACGTGCCGAGAGAGGTGTCGAGGGGCACGTCCCTGCTGAAGACGGCCGCCCCGCTGCCGGCGTCGGAAGCCGGGATGGTGGGGACGACGGGCCGCGTGACGGCACCGTCCGGGTGGACGGCGATCTGCATGAAGAGGTTGTCCGACTTGGACGGCGGCGGCCGCGCAGACGCATCAACGTCCGCGACCATGAGATCGCTCATGGGTTCCTCGCGGCTTTGCTTTGTCTCTTGCACACTCGGTGCGACTACAGCTTTGATGAGTGGGATGGTGGACATACGACGGATAGCAATAATCCTACACCTACAGGCAATCAACAGGAAGTTACGGACCTCCCTTCTCTTCTAATCATACCTCCGCCCCCTGATTTTCAGGGGTGGACCGGTGCCTCCCAAATTGACCAATGAAAGAATGCCTCGTCACCCTGTAAACCACTCTCCCCCGTAATTTCCTGTAGATGTAGCATTACTGTGACGGATAGTGAGTAACTGAGTATTAGGCGCGGCGCGCACGGTTTTTATGCTGCGCGCTGCGTAACCGTGCACGCAGCAACCATCAATGCACAGGTGCTCTTTTAATTTGCAATGGAGCCCGAGTATACGTACGATACCTTACCCCGGTTTTATGGAGTGCGTGTAGGGCATGCCCAATGCATAACCTCAGAATGATGCCTCATATGCCATATAGAATCGGATGACAGAAAAAGTAGGTTCGGATGAAGAAGCGGGATCTTTTGCAGGAGGCGGATGTTTGAAAAGAAAAAATATGGTCCGATGCATAAAATTGAAAAAGTTTAAGTAAAGATTAGAGATGCATGTGTAGTGAAAGTCACTTTCTATTCTTTTATGAAGCACAGTAGTAGTAGTTTATATTGGAGAGAACAAATCAAGTTTCAAATTACTTTTTGTCATAGGACATCTGTATCCATATGCCGCCATGTACGTACATGCCCTAACGATCCAAACAAGTTCGTTTTTCTCTAATTCTTTTCCTGTTGCTAGTGTGTTGTACATGGAAGATTGGAGGCGCTTAAAGTCTCAAAGCGTCTGCACTAATTGCTCTGCAGGGTCTAATAACCTCGCCCTTTGCTCCATGCTTTCTAAAAAGCGCGCGAAGGTGGCAAAGCTTTCGACAGGGAGAAACGCAGTGCGAGATCAACGTCACACCGCTTCAATCTCAGCTTGACGCAACGAGTGTATCGATGTATCCACCGCTGGCCGCCAGCAGATAGGCCCGGCGCGATTTAATTGCCTTGAGACTGTACGAGCGACAAGGACCCGGTACTGTGCACGCACTAGCCGCCTAACAAATATGTTATGTAGATTAGAGGCTAACAAAGACGCAATCAGCATAGGGGACGTCAAGGCCAATATCGGAAGCAATCTCAACCCATGAGTGTCACCGGCAATCATGCCTTATTTTTAAATAGATTAGAAGATTGATTATTACATGTTTAATTGGATTTTGTTACAGCTTTTTTGTCCTGTGCGTAGGCCGCACTAGTTGACTTGCTCTGCAGATGCCTTTTTTCGTCTGAGCAGCGAATCGTTTTTTTCTTTAGAAAAACAATAGTACTACCTTCGTCCCGGTTTACTAGGGGCTGTTTCGGTTTGACGTGCGCTCCAAAATATAGGCACAAGTTTCGCCTCCCATCTCGCCATCCGTTGGCTTAAATGGGGATAGGCAGGGCTCGCCAAAAATTTCGGTGCCAACCAAACACTTTCCCATGAACTCACTCCATGCAAAAAAAAATGGCTGAACAGGTTGGGGCATCAATCCAAAAAGGCCCTTAGTTTCTTTGTATTTTATGCTAAAGTTTGACCATTTGATTACCAAAATATAGGTTATATGCGTCGGTCTAATGGGGACCAGGGTACCCTAGACCGGCAGGCCTGGTCCTTGACGATGACGTTCGGCAAGCGACGCCGCACAACACAACACAATTTGGGGCTTGGCAACTTGTCATTTGAGAAACGGAGACAACAAGGTCTCCTTGCTAGGTGTTTCGAGGTGCGCCCGGCCCCGACAAGCGCTTCCCGAGCACGCCCAGGAAGCACCGCAACTTGCGGCTTTCTTCTCCACGAAGGAAACGGGAAATTTGTTTGTCAGAAGCATTAAATGTGCGCCATCCCGCTATTGCGACCATCGTCAGCAGCCGAGATGGTACGCAGCAGGACCGTCCTTAGTGTTATGGGCTCCGGCGGGGCGTGCCATTCCCCAAGATCATCAACAATGATCGTTGAAGATTCATCTACATAGCATTTGGCTACGGGGGTGGCCTTCGGCAGCTACTAACTTGGTACGGGCAAGCATGCCACTTCCAGTCGTGTCGGGCCGATACGGATGGCCCTCATCTTTCCCTTTTGTTTATGCTGGTGATGAAAATATGCCCTAGAGGCAATAATAAAGTTGTTATTTATATTTCCTTATGTCATGATAAATGTTTATTATTCATACTAGAATTGTATTAATCGAAAACTTGATACATGTGTGAATACATAGACAAAACACAGTGTTCCTAGTAAGCCTCTACTAGACTAGCTCGCTAATTAAAGATTATTAAGTTTCCTAACCATAGACATGTGTTGTTATTTGATGAACGGGATCACATCATTAGGAGAATGATGTGATGGACAAGACCCATCTGTTAGCTTAGCATAATGATCGTTAAGTTTTATTGATATTGTTTTCTTCATGACTTATACATCTTCCTCTGACTATGAGATTATGCAACTCCCGAATACTGGAGTAACACCTTGTGTGCTATCAAACGTCACAACGTAACTGGGTGATTATAAAGATGCTCTACAAGTGTCTCCAAAGGTGTTTGTTGGGTTGGCATAGATCAAGATTAGGATTTGTCACTCCGAGTATCGGAGAGGTGTCTCTGGGCCCTCTCGGTAATGCACATCACTATAAGCCTTGCAAGCAATGTGACTAATGAGTTAGTTGTGGGATGATGCATTACGGAATGAGTAAAGAGACTTACCGGTAATGAGATTGAACTAGGTATGAGGATACCGACGATCGAATCTTGGGCAAGTAACATACCGATGACAAAGGGAATAACGTATGGTGTTATTGCGCTTTGACCGATAAAGATCTTTGTAGAATATGTAGGAACCAATATGAGCATCCGGGTTCCGCTATTGGTTATTGACCGAAGATGTGTCTTGGTCATGTCTACATAGTTCTCAAACCCGTAGGGTCCGCACGCTTAACGTTCGGTGACGATTTGTATTATGAGTTATGTGTTTTTTGGTGACCGAAGTTTGTTCAGAGTCCCGGATGAGATCACAGACATGACGAGGAGTCTCGAAATAGTCGATAGGTAAAGATTGATATGCTGGACGACGATATTCGGACACCGGAATGGTTTCGGAAAGGTTCGGGTATATTTCGGAGTACCGAGGGGTTACCGGAACCCCTAGGGAAGTATTGGGCCTACATGGGCCTTAGTGGAGAGAGAGGGGAGCCCGCAAGGGGTGGCCGCACGCCTTCCCCCATGGGAGTCCGAATTGGACTAGGGGAGGGGGCGGCGCCCCCCTTTACCTCTCCCTCTCCCTCTCCTTCCTTTTCCCCTTCGATGAGAAAGGAAAAAGGGAGGGGGCGAATCCTACTAGGACTCCCTCCCAAGGCGCGCCCCTTGGTGGCCGGCCTCCTCCTCCCCTTCTTTATATACGGGGGCAGGGGGCACCCCATAGCACATCAATTGTTCTCTTAGCCGTGTGCGGTGCCCCCCTCCACACTTTACTCCTCCGGTTATAGCGTCGTAGTGCTTAGGCGAAGCCCTATGCGGATCACATCACCATCGCTGTCACCACGCCGTCGTGCTGATGAAACTCTCCCTCGACCCTCTACTGGATCAAGAGTTCGAGGGACGTCATCAAGCTGAACGTGTGCTGAACTCGCAGGTGTCGTACGTTCGGTACTAGATCGGTTGGATCATGAAGATGTTTGACTACATCAAACGTGTTAACCTAACGCTTCCGCTTTCGGTCTACGAGGGTACGTGGACACACTCTCCCCCTCTTGTTGCTATGTATCTCCTAGATAGATCTTGCGTGATCGTAGGAAATTTTTTGTAATTTCATGCTACGTTCCCCTACAGTGGCATCCGAGCCAGGTCTATGCATAGATGATATGCACGAGTAGAACACAAAGAGTTGTGGGCGATAATAGTCATACTGCTTACAACCAACATCTTATTTTGATTCAGAGGTATTGTTGGATGAAGCGGCCCAGACCAACCTTAAATGACCACGTTCATGAGACCGGTTTCACCGACAGACATGCAACTTGTTTTGCATAAAGGTGGCTAGCGGGTGTCTATTTCTCCAACTTTAGTTGGATCGAATTTGACTACGACCGGTCCTTGTTGAAAGTTAAAACATCACACTTGACGAAAAATCATTGTGGTTTTGATGCGTAGGTAAGAACGGTTCTTGCTAGAAGCCCGTAGTAGCCACGTAAAACTTGCAACAAGGTAGAGGATGTCTAACTTGTTTTTGCAGGGCATGTTGTGATATGATATGGTTAAGACATGATGTGATATAAGTTATTGTATGAGATGATGATGTTTTGTAGAAGTTATCGGCAACTGGCAGGAGCCTTATGGTTGTCGCTTCATTGTATGAAATGCAATCGCCATGTAATTTCTTTACTTTATCACTATGCGATAGCGATAGTTGTAGAAGCAATAGTTGGCGAGATGACAACGACGCTACGATGGAGATCAAGGTGTCAAGCCGGTGACGATGAAGATCATGATGGTGCTTTGGAGATGGAGATCAAAGGCACAAGATGATGATGGCCATATCATGTCACATATTTTGATTACATGTGATGCTTATCTTTTATGCATCTTATCTTGCTTAGTACAACGATAGCATTATAAGATGATCCCTCACTAAATTTCAAGGTATAAGTGTTCTCCCCGAGTATGCACAATTGTGAGAGTTCGTCGTGCCAAGGCACCACGTGATGATTGGGTGTGATAAGCTCTATGTTCACATACAATGGGTGCAAGACAGTTTTGCATGTGCAGAATACTCGGGTTAAACTGTAACATCCCAATTTTTCAATTTGGATGTTAATCATTAGGTCATCATATGCATCCATGCTCTTTGCATTTTTATTTGGTTTTATTTGAATAGTTTGATCCTAAAGACTTTAAGCAACTCAAGGACCATTTGAGAGAGTTGGAGGTTTTCATAAAATTCCATTTTGAATTTTCAAAGTTGGTAAATTGGATCAAAGTGGATTTTTATTTGAAATTATTTTTTTCCAAATAAATAAATAATGAGAGAAGATAATATGAATTCTTCAAAACAGAGAAAATAATGGAAATTAATTTAAAATAAAAATATTTGTTTTATTTGAATTTTATTTGAGTTTTTATTTGAGTAAATTACGAAAAATTATATTTTTAAAAATTGCATTTTAGGCCCAAAAAATGTTCATGTTGTCCTAAATATTAGGAGAGGACAGTGAAAATTATTTATGGAAATTTTAGGATTTTTATTTATTTTATTTTTGGATTTTTTCGTTCGGGCGAAATTATTTTAAAAAAAGTTTTGGACTGAACTAGGCCAAAGGCCCAGCCGGCCCACGCAATCGCCCACGCCTTCCTTGCGCGGGAGACAGCCCCGCCGCTGCTGCGAGAGTCCGAGCCGGACTCCGCCTCCGCACCGTGCCCCCTCCTCCAAGCCGCCTCGCCCCCCCCCCTTTAAAAGCCTCCCCGACCCTCTCCTCCCCAGCCACCCGCCGCCTCTCGCCGCCAGCCGCCGCTGTTCCCGCCGAGCCGAGCCACCGCCACCGCAAGCCCGCCACCCGCTGCCACCGCTGCCGCTGACACCGCCTCTCGCCGCCACCGCCACCGTCAGTTTTTTCACACCAAACCGGTATAAAACCAATTTAACCTGCCCAGTGGTTTTTCGGTTTCGCGTAATAGATCAGTTTTTTTGGGTTCGCTAATTAGCGAACGTTCACCCGTTCTTCTCTGTTAGCGAACATATTCGTTCGTTAGATTCTGTTAACGAACGTTCGTTCGTTAGGTTTTTCTTTTTAGTTTTATTTTCGGCCAGGGATCTATTCGTGAATACTTTTCTCGCAGATTAGTCCCTGATCTTCAAACCTTCGCTACTTTTTACTCGTTTGTCCAAATCCAGTGAAACCAACGCCAAAATATTCGTCTTGTTCCCCTCTATCCAGATAATCAACTTAAACATGATTTTGAAAATTTAAAATTTGGTTTCAAGCAGATTTGAATTTGAACTTTTGTTATCCTAGTTTGAGTTTCGCATCTCCGATTTGTTTGATTCTTTTTGCAAATCGAAGCTCTTCACTTGAATTTTTAGTTTAGATCTTTTCTCTTGGTTTTACCTTCGCATCTTATGCTTGAGTGCATATGTAAGCTATTGTTTATTCACGATAGAGTTTCTGGAGTGCGAGGCTTGCTACTACGAATCTCCAGGGTTTTCCGATCTTCAGCAAAGCAAGTAACACTTTGATCATATCCCTTTATTATCCAGTTTTTATGTATTAATTTCAATGCTCAAACATTGCATGAGTAGGATTGATAACATGTGGGAATTGGGAAGTAGTTGATGAGGTAGAACATACTGTCTTATATCAAACCGTGGGTATTTACTATGTTATGCTTATACTGCTATGCTATGCTTGTAGACATGGTTTGGTTTTGAGAGAATTCATGAAAGATATGAGAGTTATTGTTAATTAAGGTTTAACTTAAGGTGGCTACTGTAATACACATCTGGGTGGATTGGTTGTGGGCACCTGGGGATATACCAGTGTTGTCCAAGGAGATCCCGAGGAACCCATGTGATCATCCTATGGTTTGCCACCGAGGCTCAAAGGGATCATAATGTTATTCATGCCAAAAACTTCCGTGTGCAGCCACAGGCCATTATGGGCTCTGGCATAGTTGAGTATGTTGTGTGACCTCTTTCAGTGGTAGACTAGCAGATGTAGGGAATGTAGGTGGTACTGTCTACCCATCGTAAAGAGTTAATGATTCTGAAAGACTGTGTCTCAGTCATTCGTTTCTCAAACATCATGTAATGCGAGAAATTTAATGGAGGAGATCGAGTCTTGTGGGGAGAAGTGCGCAAACCTCTGCAGAGTGTACAAACTAATCATGATTAGTCGTGTCCCCGGTTATGGACATCTTGAGTATCTGGTGCTTGAATTATTATGTTGGTCTCATCACTTTACTTAATTCATTTGTCGGGTTATAACTTTTAATTTTGGGATTGAGCTGGGGTTACCTTCTCAATGTTTTCAACAAACTTTGCAGTTAAATAAAATATGTTCCTTTGTTGTAGGGAAAAATTAGCTTTATGCAAATGAAAACCATAGAGCCTCCATCAGCCATATATGCATGTAGTGTTAGCTGTTATTCTGTTATTTGCTCTATAGTGTTATGTTGCCAGCATATTCCATGTGCTGACCTACACAGTAAACCGGGGCAAACATCGGGCCGGGTCGGGTTTTAGGTCGGGCTTGTAAAAGCCCGACCTTCATTTTTCAAGCCCGAGCCCGGCCCGAAGCCCGAAATACTCCCTGTTTTCAAGCCCGAGCCCGGCCCGAAATCAAGCCCGAAGCCCGAAAGCCCGGCCCGAAAGTTGTTTTTTAGTACGCGCACGTGCAAGCCCGGCCCGAAATATAGAAAAAATGAAGCCCGAGCCCGGCCCAAACTATCTTTTGGGCTGCAAAACAAAGCCCGAGCCCGGCCCGGCCAGGGTTTTTCGGGCCGAGCTCGGGCCGGGTCGTCGGGCCAGGCTGCCCATGCCTGGGTTTACTACACAGGCTGCAACGTATTATGTTGCCGAATTTTTAGACGAGGAGTAAGGTGCGCTAGGTCGTTGTCGTGCACCCAATTTTGCCGTGGAGTTGGATGGACTCATTTATCTCCAAAGCTTCCGCAATTATCTTATTTAGATGGCCTTTAGCCATATTATTGTAATACATTCTCTTTTTGAGACTCTCGATGTAATAAGTGTGTGATTGAAACTCTGCAATAAATCCTCAAGTACTGTGTGTCAGCAGTACCGATTCAGGATTGACACTTAAGCACAGAGACTTGACCGTCCGAGGTCTGGTCGCTACACGATGGTATTAGAGCATACACTGACTGTAGGACGCGACCACTAGGACAAGCCACATGATACTCTTCTATAGTCATTTCTAACTCTTCTCCATTTCTACTCCATAGACGGCGGACCCAAGGAACAAGTTCACTCAACCGGATGACGACACCCCTTTCGGATGACACTTGAAGGAAGTCACTAGGTACCTGAGCATCGGCATGCCAAGCTTCACCAGAACCTACACCGCCACTCTACCTGAAGAAGAGCGTTGGATGATTCAAATTCATATTCCAGGAAGGACGTTCACGCCAGTTACTGATACGTCTTCAGCGTATCTATAATTTTTTATTGTTCCATGCTATATTATATTTTGTTTTGGACATTATTGGGCTTTATTATACACTTTTATATTATTTTTGGGACTAACCTATTAACCGGAGGCCTAGCCCAGAATTGCTGTTTTTTGCCTATTTCAGAGTTTCGCAGAAAAAGAATATCAAACGGAGTCCAAACGGAATGAAACCTTTGGGAACGTGATTTTTGGAACGAACGTGATCCAGAGGACTTGGACCCTACGTCAAGAAAGCTACCAGGAAGGCACGAGGTAGGGGCGCACCCTCCACCCTCGTTGGGCCCATGTTGCTCCACCGACGTACTTCTTCCGCCTATATATACCTACGTACCCCAAACTACCAGATACAGAGCCAAAAACCTAATTCCACCGCCGCAACCTTCTGTACCCGTGAGATCCCATCTTGGGGCCTTTTTCGGAGCTCCGCCGGAGGGGCATCTATCACGGAGGGCTTCTACATCAACACCATAGCCTCTCCAATGGTGTGTGAGTAGTTTACCTCAGACCTTCGGGTCCATAGTTATTAGCTAGATGGCTTCTTCTCTCTCTTTGGATCTCAATACAAAGTTCTCCATGATTCTCGTGGAGATCTATTCGATGTAATCTTCTTTTGCGGTGTTTTTGTTGAGACCGATGAATTGTGGATTTATGATCAAGTTTATCTATGAACAATATTTGAATCTCTCTTAATTCTTTTATGTATGATTGGTTATCTTTGCAAGTCTCTCCGAATTATCAGTTTGGTTTGGCCTACTAGATTGATCTTTCTTGCAATGGGAGAAGTGCTTAGCTTTGGGTTCAATCTTGCGGTGTCCTTTCCTAGTGACAGTAGGGGCAGCAAGGCACGTATTGTATTGTTGCCATCGAGGATAACAAGATGGGGTTTATTTCATATTGCATGAGTTTATCGCTCTACATCATGTCATCTTACTTAAAGCATTACTCTGTTCCTTTGAACTTAATACTCTAGATGCATGCTGGATAGCGGTCGATGTGTGGAGTAATAGTAGTAGATGCAGGCAGGAGTCGGTCTACTTGTCTCGGACGTGATGCCTATATACATAATCATACCTAGATATTGATAGAGGCGAGGGTGTCCTGATCTTTCGATGAGATGATAACTATCGATTTGGTGGAGACGACTTTGACGATCCGACTACAAACGTGCACGACATTGCGCCTTAGCAATCGCTAAACCAACTCCGAGAGGTTATTGACCACGCCGGAGCATAATCAACCTGACCACGAAGGTCTATTCCTACAAGCAATCGAAGAACAAGCAAGAATATGATAAAGCAATCTGAATATTGCGAATATATATGAAGTATTGATAATGGTGGGGATCCGTAAGCGGTCTTGGTCTGGTCGTTGGACACAGACAAAGTACACGAAGTTGCAATGTCTAACTTTTAACTAAACAAATCCCAAGGAAAAAGCTACTAGATGGATCTACTTATATAGGAGCAAGGGGTGGCGGCCAAGGAGGTGGGAGGACGTCCCAAGGCAGCCTAAAACTAACCCTAGGTCGTACAAGGCTCATGGGCCCAAGTGGAGGTGGTGCAACACCTTTGGACTTGTTATTTGACTCGGATTCTGCTGCAGCGTCAGATTGTTTCGTCGATATCGCAATTCTCCGCACGAATTTGTAGGTGATTCCAATTGGGTTGGAACGCGCACGAAATCTACTTTCCAACAAAAAAAGAATCACCCAATTTGGAGTCCGTATGAAAAAGTTGTTGACGTTTTGAGTCAGGTATGTCTGTGCAGTCCGAATCTGAATCCAGAACGTGAGAGACTTGGACTCTATCTTCTCTTGGCCCAAAAGTGACGTGAGAAAACTTTTTGAACAGAACGTAAACTTCTCCTTTTCCCTTATATTCATGTGGATTGTACAAATGTCCCATACACTTGCAATTAGACAAAACACAAAAGTGTGTGAAGTATTTTTGTTCTGGATAACATAAATAGATTATTGAATAGTTTGCACTAGAAATCACCTGACAAATATGCATATATGCAATATTTTTGGTCGTATCCAAGGTAGTCATGTCCTCATCAGATATTCTCATAACTATGCTCAATTTTGTCAATTGCTCAACAGTAATTTGTTTACCCACTATAATACTTATGCTCTCGAGAGAAGCCACTAGTGAAACCTATGACCCCCGGGTCTATTTTCCATCATATTAATCTCCCGTTAACAAGCTATTTTCTGGTGCCGTTTTTATTTCGCTTTATTTACTTTGCATCTTTATCATAAAAATACCAAAAATATTATCTTATCATATCTAGCAGATCTCACTTTTGTAAGTGACCATGAAGGGATTGACAACCCCTTTATTGCGTTGGTTGCGTGGATTTTATTTGTTTGTGTAGGTGCGAGGGACTCGTGCGTGGCCTCCTACTGGATTGATACCTTGGTTCTCAAAAACTGAGAGAAATACTTACGCTACTTTGCTGCATCACCCTTTCGTCTTCAAGGGAAAACCAACGCAGTGCTTAAGAGGTAGCAAGAAGGATTTCTGGTGCCGTTGCCGGGGAGTCTACGCAAAAGTCAACATACCAAGTACCCATCACAAACCCTTATCTCCCGCATTATATTATTTGCCATTTGCCTCTAGTTTTCCTCTCCCCCACTTCACCCTTGCCGTTTTATTCGCCCTCTTTTTCATTCGCCCTTTCTTTCGCTTGCTTGTCGTTATGGCTAGTCCCTTATCTTCTCCGTTGTCTCCCAAAAATGAAGTTCTTAATTTTAAGCAAAGGGAAGGAGAAAATCTAAAAGACGCTTGGTATAGAATTTTCAATGCTCAAAATAGATCTACCAGGAAGCAATCTACTTCCGTTCTTCTCCGCAATTTTTATGTAGGCGCTACTCTTTAGTACAGATATATCCTTGATACCATTACCAGCGGGAATTTCTTGGGTAGCCATACTTTTGATTCTTATAATGCTATGATAGATTTGTTTGGCTCACCCCCTCTTTTGGTTAATGGAACTATGTTAACTTTGGAGCATGTAATGCAAAGACTTGAAATTATTGAAAATAAAGTTGCTACCGTAGAGTTAATTGAAAATTTGGATAAAAAGATCCACAACCAAATTACCCAATATGGATCTAAAGTAGGAGTCACTTTGAAAAATATTAAGGAGAAGGAACCCGTAGTTAATGAAAGAATAAATCAGGATTCCACTAGAATCGATAAAATTGGGGGTATCATTACCAACTTGGGAACCGCTTTTTCTTCCGTAAAGAATACTCCAAGTCCTCCGACTAAAATTGCCAAGCTTATGTATGTTCCTAAAAATAAGGGTGAATCCTCTAGCAAGGAAACTACGGATCTCAAATCTATAAGTATTCATCCCAATCTTTTTGCTATTATTAAGGAACCATTTGCTACAAATGAATTTTTTGATTTTGTGCCTAGAAGTTTGATAATTAATAAAAAGAAAGAAACTCCTAAGGGTGATAGATGTCTCGTTAAAGAATTGCCAACTAAAGATGGCAATACCTTAATCTATATTCGTTTTTATGCCTAGCTAGGGGCGTTAAACGATAGCGCTTGTTGGGAGGCAACCCAATTTTATTTTTATTCCTTGCTTTTTGATCCTGTTTAGTAATAAATAATTTATCTAGTCTCTGTTTTGGTTGTGTTCTTTGTGTTTAATTAGTGTTTGTGCCAAGTAGAACCGTTGGGAAGACTTGGGGAAAGTCTTTTTGATCTTGCTGTAAAAAACAGAAACTTTAGCGCTCACGAGAATTGCTGCCATTTTTTTGGAAAGTGTTATTTAGTTAATTCTTTTTGCAGATGATTAATAGATAAATTCCTTATGTACAACAATTTATTTTAGAATTTTGGGGTTCTAGAACTTGCGTTAGCTACATATTACTACAGGCTATTCTGTTTTTGACAGAATCTGTTTCTCGTGTGTTGTTTGCTTATTTTGATGAATCTATGGCTAGTAAAATAGTTTATAAACCATAGAGAAGTTGGAATACAGTAGGTTTAACACCAATATAAATCAAGAATGAGTTCATTACAGTACCTTGAAGTGGTGTTTTGTTTTCTTTTGCTAACGGAGCTCACAAGATTTTCTATTTTGAGTTTTGTGTTGTGAACTTTTCAAGTTTTGGGTTAAGTTTTGATGGATTATGGAGCAAGGAGTGGAAAGAGCCTAAGCTTGGGGATGCCCATGGCACCCCAAGGTAAAATTCAAGTACACCCAAAAGCCTAAGCTTGGGTATGCCCCGGAAGGCATCCCCTTTTTCCTCTACTTCCATCGGTAACTTTACTTGGAGCTATATTTTTATTCACCACATGGTATGTGTTTTGCTTGGAGCGTCTTGTATGATTTAAGTCTTTGCTTTTTAGTTTACCACAATCAAACTTGTTGTACACACCTTTTGAGAGAGACTCACATGATTTGGAAATTATTAGAATACTCTATGTGCTTCACTTATATCTTTTGAGTTATATAGTTTTTGCTCTAGTGCTTCACTTATATCTTTTAGAGCACGGTGGTGGATTTGTTTTATAGAAACTATTGTTCTCTCATGCTTCACTTAGATTATTTTGAGAGTCCTACAAAACAGCATGGTAATTTGCTTTAATTATGATAGGCATTCAAGATTAGTAAAAAAAATTCTTATGAGTGTGTTGAATACTATGAGAAGTTTGATACTTGATAATTGTTTGAGATATGGAGATAGTGATATTAGAGTCATGCTAGTTGAGTAGTTGTGAATTTGA
Source organism: Triticum aestivum (assembly GCF_018294505.1). Taxonomy (NCBI): domain Eukaryota; kingdom Viridiplantae; phylum Streptophyta; class Magnoliopsida; order Poales; family Poaceae; genus Triticum; species Triticum aestivum. The sequence goes on from NC_057812.1 coordinate 288,592,117, forward strand.
GGAATACTTGTGTTGAAGTTTGTGATTCCCGTATCATGCACGTATAGTGAACTGTTATGTGACGAAATCGGAGCATGATTTATTTATTGATTGTCTTCCTTATGAGTGGCGGTCGGGGACGAGCGATGGTATTTTCCTACCAATCTATCCCCCTAGGAGCATGCACGTAATACTTTGTTTCGATAACTAATAGTTTTTTGCAATAAGTATGTGAGTTCTTTATGACTAATGTTGAGTCCATGGATTAAACGCACTCTCACCCTTCCACCATTGCTAGCCTCTCTAATACCGCGCACTTTTCGCCAGTATCATACACCCACCATATACCTTCCTCAAAACAGCCACCATACCTACCTATCATGGCATTTCCATAGCCATTCCGAGATATATTGCCATGCAACTTTCCACAGTTCTGTTTATTGTGACACGTTCCATCACTGTCATATTTCTTTGCATGATCATGTAGTTGACATTGTATTTTTGGCAAAGCCATCATTCATAATTATTTCATACATGTCACTCTTGAATCATTGCATATCCCCGTACACCGCCGGAGGCATTCACATAGAGTCATATTTTTTTCTAAGTATTGAGTTGTAATTGTTGAGTTGTAAGTAAATAAAAGTGTGATGATCATCATTTTTAGAGCATTGTCCCAAGTGAGGAAAGGATGATGGAGACTATGATTCCCCCACAAGTCGGGATGAGACTCCGGACTAAAAAAAGAGAGGCCAAAAAAAGAAAAGGCCTAAATAAATAAATAAATGAGAGAAAAAGAGAGAAGGGACAATGCTACTATCCTTTGGTCGGACTGTTGGACTATGGAGATACAAGATTGAAGACTTCGTCCCGTGTCCGGATGGGACTCTCCTTGGCATGGAAGGCAAGCTTGGCAATACGGATATGTAGATCTCCTCCCTTGTAACTCTGTGTAACCCTAGCCCCCTCTGGTGTCTATATAAACCGGAGGGTTTAGTCCGTAGGACAACATGTAATCATACCATAGGCTAGCTTCTAGGGTTTAGCCTCTACGATCTCGTGGCAGATCAACTCTTCTAATACTCATATCATCAAGAACAATCAAGCAGGGCGTAGGGTATTACCTCCATCAAGAGGGCCCGAACCTGGGTAAACATCGTGTCCCCTGCCTCCTATTACTATCCTCCTTAGACGCACAGTTCGGGACCCCCTACCCGAGATCCGCCGGTTTTGACACCGACATTGGTGCTTTCATTGAGAGTTCCACTGTGCCGTCACTGTAAGGCTCGATGGCCCCTTCTATCATCGGTAACGATGTGGTGCAGGGTGAGCTTTCCTCCCCGGACAGATCTTCGTATTCGGTGGCTTCGCACTGCGGGCCAATTCGCTTGGTCATCTGGAGCAGATCGAGAGCTACGCCCTGGCCATCAGGTCAGGTTCGGAAACCTAAACTACACTGCCGACATCCACGGAGACTTGATCTTCGATGGATTCGAGCCCATGTCAGGTGCGCCGCACAATCACGACGAGCATGACGTAACTCTGCCGCCAGACTGTGTTCGGGAGATTGCATCTGCAACTACTCTGGCCATCAATCCTGAGCAAATTGCACCGTCCGAGGACGGAGGGATAGACCCCGCCATGGAGGCCGCACTCTTAGTGGTGATGGAGCCGGATACTGACTTCACCCCTTACGAGAGCCGTGTTGCCGAACCACGGGATTTGTCTCCGGCCACAGACTCTGAGCCGCATGCATCCGTGCCTATCGAATCCGATTGGGCACCGATCATGGAGTTCACCTCCGCGGATATCTTTCAGCACACGCCTTTCGGCGATTTGCTAAATTCATTAAGGTCTCTCTCCTTGTCAGGAGAACCTTGGCCGAACTATGTCCAGCTAGAATGGGATGCAGACGACGAAGAAATTCGCTGCCCACCCACCACCCGACTTCGACTCCAAAGAAATCGACGGTATGGACGACGATGCGGGAGACGAACAGGAACCACCGCCCACAGGGCGCTGGACTGCCACCTCATCATATGCTATATACATGGTGGACACCCCCAAAGAAGGCAATGGCGACGAGACAGCGGAGGATGACCCCTCCAAGAAGCAACCCAAGCATCGACGTCAGCGACGCCGCTCTAAGTCCCACCACAACAAAAGTAGTGATACCGGCACAAGAGACAATAACACTCCAGATAGTGCCGAAGACAACCACAATCCCCTCCAGCACGATGCAGAGCGGGAGGGTGAACAAGCTAGCCCCCTAAAGCAGGCATCAGATGGAGAATCGGAGGAGGACAATTACATGCCTCTCTCCAAGGACGAGGTGAGCCTCGGTGACGAAGAATTTATCGTGCCTGAGGATCGCGTCGAGCAGGAGTGCTTCAAGCGCCGGCTTATAGCCACAACAAATAGCCTGAAGAAAAAGCAACAACAGCTTCAAGCTGATCAAGACTTGCTAGCGGATAGATGGACCGAAGTCCTTGCGGCCGAGGAATGCGAACTCGAGCGCCCCTCTAAGAATTACCCAAAGCGCAGGTTGCTACTCCACTTCGAGAAGGAAGCATTGAAACCTACATCACCAGTGTACGATGCGGCTGACCGGCCACCTTGTGGCCAAGCCAGAGAGGCATTTCAGCCTGAAGTTCAGCCTGCACCCCGCCGCCACTCAAACAAAAATAGCAAGGCCCGGGGCAACACACGGGACCTGCGATACGTATTGGAAAACAAGGCAAAACATGCAAGATCGATCTACGGATCACGGGGGCGCACACCAATACGTGACAAGGATCATCACGCCGGATACATTAAAAGCAAATCCGGCCGAGACGGACATGGCAGACAAGACTCGTATGAACCGCGTCGCGATATAGCCCGGCACAGAGGCGCCGCACACCCCGTATGCTTCACTGATGAAGTCATGGATCATGAATTCCCAGAAGGGTTTAAACCCGTAAACATCGAATCATACGATGGTACTATAGACCCCGCGGTATGGATAGAAGACTTCTTCCTCCACATTCATATGTCCCGCGGGGATAACCTACATGCCATCAAGTATCTCCCGCTCAAACTCAAAGGTCCGGCTCGGCATTGGCTCATTAGCTTGCCGGCAAACTCCATAGGAATTTGGGAGAACCTGGCAGAGGCATTCCTGGACAATTTCCAGGGCACTTACATGCGACCGCTGGACGCTAACGATTTAAGTCATATAACTCAGCAGCCAGGGGAATCGGCCAGGAAATTATGGACCCGGTTCCTAACCAAGAAGAACCAAATTGTCGACTATAAGGATGCAGAGGCCTTAGTGGCATTTAAGCATAATATCCGTGATGAATGGCTTGCCTGGCACCTCGGCCAAGAGAAGCCAAAATCCATGGCAGCCCTCACGACACTTATGACCCGCTTTTGTGCGGGCGAAGATAGCTGGTTGGCTCGTAGTACCAATACAGCAAGCAAACCTGGCATATCACAAGCCAGGGATAGCAACGGCAAACCACAACGCAACAAACACAAGCGCCGCAAATACGGTGAAAACGCCAAAAATACGACAGTTAATGCAGGGTTCAGGGTCTCAAAGTCCGGTCAGCGGAAAGGGCCGCCAAAAAATACAAATCCGGGTCCATCCAGTCTGGACCGCATACTCGCTCGCCAATGCCAAATTCATGGCACCCCAGAAACGCCAGCCACCCATACCAACAGAGAATGCTGGGTCTTCAAACAAGCCGACAAGGCAGACGCCAAAAATGAAGAAGGGTCTCAAAGCGACGATAGCGATGAAGAGCCCAGATCGCCGAACACAGGAGGGCAAAAGAAACCCCCCCATATTCAATCTATGAATGTGGTAAATACCACCCAAATTTCCCACTTGGATCAGATATGCACCCTCAGGGATGGCGGCTCAACGGAACTCGCCGTCCCACAATATAAGCTAGAGCCGGTCACTTTCAACCGCACGGTTTGTCCGGTTAACACCAATCGGGGCAATCTAGCCGCACTAATCCTCGACCCAAATTGTAGATGGGTTCCACCTCACTCGAGTCCTTATGGACAGAGGTAGCAGTTTAAATCTGCTTTACCAGGATACAGTGCGCAAGATGGGCATCGACCATTCAGCGATCAAGCCCACTAAAGCCACTTTTAGAGGCGTCATACCAGGCATGGACGTTAGCTGTACAGGCTCCATTGCCCTTGAGGTAATCTTCGGATCACCAGAAAATTACTGTATTGAAGAGTTAATCTTCGAAATTACCCCTTTCCGAAGTGACTATCAAGCACTGCTCGGGCGAACCGCGTTCGCTCGATTCAACGCGGTGCCACATTATGCCTATCGTAAGCTCAAAATGCCCAGTCCACGCGGCATCATCACAGTTCATGGCAAGGCCGAACCTCCCTTGGACACCTATAAATACATCACTGCCTTCGCAGCAGGAACAACGAGCAGCACCTTGCAGCCGAACCTCGAGTCGACGCCCAGGCTCCCGGACACCGTTAAGGGGCTCCGAACTACTTCGCGAAAGGATACCCGGCTCGTCCAGAGCTCAACTAAACACTCCGGCGAAGGCCATGATAGGCCGAACTCAGCGGTTCAACCGCCCTCCGGCACGCAAACATTTCTTATATTTCCTTCGCAGGTTCACCTTTGCACCAACCAGGACGGACTCCACAGAGGCAGCTCGAACGCGTCAGGGGATCCTTAGACATTCCCCGCAGCGAACGTCCGGCTACAATACGGGTCCGCACTCAACCTCTTCCCCCTGGTCACAGCAGGTTCTGCTATCACAACTCTTTTTTATCACATTGCTTGTATCCATACACATAGACGTATTATTCAAATACAACATGTGGATTTATATGACATTTACCTGTTGAATATTTCTTATCGAAATCATTTCGTCAAATGGCATTCGTACACAGCGATATGCCTTAAATATGCCAGGGGCTTCGTTTTCCCCGTGACACGGCAATAAAAGTCCGAACACCTTCATGGACGTTCGGCACCCCGAACTCATAGCATTATAAGCATCAACTCCGAATCATGTCTTGGGTCAATAGTTGGGTTTGCCCGGCTCCCATGTTTTGGTACCTTACGTTCCGCTATATCGGCTAAGGTAGCACTGGGAGAACTACTGCGATTGTGTCCCGATTCTTCTGGATGAGCACCTCAGTAGAGAAAGCCGAAAACTGACTGTCATGATACGGCGAGAGCTGGTCAGCTGTTCGAGCGGTCACAAAATCTTTAAGGATTTCTCCCGCATAATGCCATAACCAATGCAGCGTGCGATGGATCGGCCTTTCCTCCGATCAGGTGCTTATGGAGCCCCTAGTACGGTCTTCCGAACACAAGGGGCTGCGCCGACCATACTAAAGCTCCTATGGCTAAGTGAGAGTGATAAAGCCCTATAGTCCGATTGCCTGGTTCGTTGTGCTGAGCACCTCCTTCGGAGGACCCAAAACTGGGTAAAGAGTGCTCAGGTTTATCCCGAACACCCCCGTACTCCTTACGTGGGGGCAGAAGCCGACGACTGGCCAACTCTCAGCCTTAACATACAAATGGCCGCATAGGAGGGTAAACTTTTATATAACAGGCGACATATCAACGACCTTTTTCAAACATTACAACGGACAACATGATTGGCATTCATGGAAATATGATGTCCTTGGTACATAGCTCTGCTGTAAGGTAGGATCCTTTCAGGACACTCTTATAATACAATTCGGGATTGCGGTGCTCCTTCCCCTCTGGCGATCCCTCGGTCACCAGCTTTTCGGCATCCATGTTCCCCCAGTGCACCTTTGCAAGGGCGAAGGCCATTCACGCTCCTTCTATACAGACCGACCGCTTGATGACATCAAGTCGAGGACAAGCGCTTACAAGCTGCCTCACGAGCCCGAAGTAGCTACTTGGAATCGGCTCGGCAGGCCATAGCCGGATAACCACATCTTTCATGGCTAGTTCCGCCGCCTTATGTAGTTTGATCAACTGTTTCATTTGATCGGCAAAAGGCACCGGATAATTCGGTGCCAAATACTGCGACCAAAAGAGCTTATCAGTGGTGTTCCTTCCTTCGGCTCGGTAGAAGTGAGCGGCATCTGATATACTGTGAGGTAGCTCAGCAAATACACATGAGAAGTGCGGATTCACAATTAGAAACATAGTTTTCCCTTCAAATACTTGCTTTATATGGGAAAAGCCTTACCCGCCGCGATCTTCCTCGCCTCTTGGATCCCCTGCAGGGCGCTTTGGGTTTCCCCCCCGAGCGTCGCTCGTGGCTTGACGCGCCTTGGTGAGTTCGGATTCTTTCACCCTTAAACTCTGCACCAAGGCCTCGCATTTACTTACGGCCTCTTGCAGCTCCTGCTCAGCTTTAATAACTCTGGCTTCGTGTTTCTCACGAAGAGCCGGCTCCGTGGCTGCCTTTTTCTCGGCCTCGGCAACGACCCTTTTGAGGGCCTCAACTTCGGTCATAACCCCTAGCATAAATTATGCGGCTTATTCCATACTGAAAATTTATTTCACAAGAAATGCGCGCAACGCTTGTGCATACCTTGTTTATCCCTCAACTACATTTTTAATTGGCCAATTTCTTCTCTGGCCCGCTCCAGACTTTGATTCAGTCCAGAGATCACCGCAGTACGAGAGGCAGCAGCCGCTATAGGTATCTGCTTGGAACAGAAGAGAAATCAATATCACTCAATGAGTCTTCCTGTGATCATCAATGCGATCCCCTGTCTGGTTCCTTCTTTCACCTAACAGGGTATCAGGGGCTACTATCTATACTATGACACTCTTCGGCAACTTATAAAACATACCTCAAAGCCTCTTATAAGGCTGATACAGACTTCGTTCAGTCCACTCTCGGTTGACTGAATCTTCTCAATCACCGCAACAATAAGGGCACGGTGTTCGACAACAATGGAGGCATCTCGTAACGCCACCAACAAAGCATCCGACACCTCTGGATGGATAGAGGTCGCTGCAGGCACGCCCCCTCCAGCCGAGGGAGGCTGCCTTCTTGATTCTGGATCCATATAAACATCTGGAATCGCATCCGGTGAGGAGCCGAACTCAGGGTCGCCCCCGCCATCAGCCCCTATGGGAATCTTTTCCCTCATGTGTCCGGCCCCTGTGGTTTGACCTCCAGGCGCCGCCCTCATGGTTTCTTCCTTTCCTCCTGGTCGGGGTCCTTCTGGGACGAAGCCTCGGTGTTATGCGCCTGTTTGGAGGAAGGGGCCTTTTTGGGCGTCCCACTCTTCATAGCATTCGAGCTCAGCAGGTCCTCTGATGAGGACTGCTTGGTACGGGACCTCACCGGACTACCAAAAAATATGGCTTAAGGTTAAAATATTAAGCCACGATGAGTCCGGATGCTTAAACATACTCGGATTTTATGTACTTACGAGTTGACCAGGGGCTGGGCCCTGGGATCCCATGCCAAGCCGCTGTCGGCGGCGACAGTCGACTCCTCCAGAAGAGAAGCCCTTCTCTTTTTGGGCAGTTCGACCTCCAAGGATGCGGAGCCCGTCCTCTTCCTCTTTCCCCCTGCAGGGGATTCATCTTCCTCCTCCTTTTTATCCTCTTCGGAGGCGGAACGGGCATTAGAGCCTTCGGGTATGCTGTCCGAAGTACCGCGACGACGAAGGCCGCCCGGGTCTTTTTGGCCTCCTTTTTGGCCGTCTTCTTTGGCACCTTGTAGGGCGCCGGGACCAGCATCTTCATCAGAAGTGGGATGGCCGGGTCTACGGGCAACAGGGCCGGACAATGAATCCGCTCCGCCTTCTTCGTCCAGCTCTGGGGGAGTTGAATAAACATGCGTTAAAGCGCTTCCTTTGGGTCATGCGGATAGAAAAGTTTGATAAACTCACCGAACTTGCAGGGAGGGACAGTTGGTACCCGCGGTCTTCGGCGGAGTCCGGCCATGATTTGCTGGACTTGAAAAGAACCTTCCAAATATCGTCATGCTAGGAGCTGAAGAACCTTCATAAAGTTTGGTGCCTGGCCGGATCGAAATCCCATAGATTGCAAGTCCGGTGTTGACAAGGCAGTATCCGGCGGACTAACATCACCTGGACTACATTGACAAGCTCAATGTTCTTATCTCCCATATCTTTAACGCGCGTCTGAAGCACCGAAAGTTCGTCGTATGAGGACCAGTCCAGGCCTTTCTTGACCTAGGATGTAAGCTACGGAGGGGCGCCGGATCGAAACTCGGGAGAGGCGGACCATTCCTTGCCGCACGGCTCAGTGATGTAAAACCACTGCTGTTGCCACTCCTTGACAGAATCATTAAAGGTTCCCGTTGGCCATACGACGTTGGGCATCTTGCTCACCATAGCGCCCCCACACTCGGCGTGCTCGCCGCCCACCACCTTGGGCCTCACATTAAAAAGCTTCAGCCATAAACCGAAGTGCGGCGGAATACGAAGAAAAGCCTCGCACATGACAATGAATGTGGATATGTTGAGGAAAGAGTTATGGGACAGATTGTGAAGATCGATCCCATAATAATACATGATGCCATGGACGAACGGGTGGAGGGGAAACCCTAGCCCACGGACAAAGTGAGGGAGGAATACAACCCTCTCGTGGGCTTCCGGAGTAGGGATGATCTGTCCCGCCGTCGGGAGACGGTGGCTGATTTTCTTGACCAGATACCCGTCCTCCCGAAGCCTTTTGATATCCTTCTCTCGGACGGTGGAGGCCATCCATTTGCCTCCTACTCCGGATCTGGACATCTTTGGAAGACTTTTTGTGGGTAGAGAAGGTGGACGCTTGGGCGCTGGAGCCTGAGCAGAATGGAATGAATCGATAACAAGGCGTGGGTGAAAAGAGTGAATCCTAATCCCTTTATAAGGGCAGAGGAGGCGATGCACCTCCCCACTCGCCTGGTAAAACCTCTTATTCCCCAAGAGCCGTAATTGATGGCACGGTTGGGTTACCCACATCCGTATTGATGAGAATCCCGTCATAAGGGGACACGATCTCTGCTTTGACAAGACTTGCCAAGGAAACCACCTCGTGATGTGTGCAGTAGCTGGTTGAGAAAAACGGTTCGAATAATGACCGGGCCATGGCGTGATGCCATGCTGTCAAACGTGTCAGCAGATTAGATCTGTGGAAATATTATTCTCTCTACGGTGGTATGTGGAACTTGTTTTGCAGAGCCGGACACTATCCTTGTGTTCAAAATCTTCTATGGAGTATTCGGAGGAGGAACCCGCCTTGCAATGCCGAAGACAAAACTGCGCATCGGACTCATCGTCATTGAAGCCTGGCTCAGGGGCTACTGAGGGAGTCCTTGATTAGGGGGTCTCTGGACAGCCGGACTATATCCTTTGGCCGAACTGTTGGACTACGAAGATACAAGATTGAAGACTTCGTCCCGTGTCCGGATGGGACTCTCCTTGGCGTGGAAGGCAAGCTTGGCAATACGGATATGTAGATGTCCTCCCTTGTAACCGATTCTGTGTAACCCTAGCCCCCTCCGGTGTCTATATAAACCGGAGGGTTTAGCCTCTACGATCTCGTGGTAGATCAACTCTTGTAATACTCATATCATCAAGAACAATCAAGCAGGACGTAGGGTATTACCTCCATCAAGAGGGCCCGAACCTGGGTAAACATCGTGTCCCCTGCCTCCTGTTACCATCCGCCTTAGACGCACAGTTCGGGACCCCCTACCCGAGATCCGCCGATTTTGACACCGACAAGTGTGTTGAATACTATGAGAAGTTTGATACTTGATAATTGTTTTGATATATGGAGATGGTGATATTAGAGTCAGGCTAGTTGAGTAGTTGTGAATTTGAGAAATACTTGTGTTGAAGTTTGTGATTCCTGTAGCATGCACGTATGGTGAACCGTTATGTGACGAAATCGGAGCAAGATTTATTTATTGATTGTCTTCCTTATGAGTGGTGGTCGGGGACGAGCGATGGTCTTTTCCTACCAATCTATCCCCCTAGGAGCATGCGCGTAATACTTTGTTTCGATAACTAAAAGTTTTTTGCAATAAATATGTGAGTTCTTTATGACTAATATTGAGTGCATGGATTATACGCACTCTCACCCTTCCACCATTGCTAGCCTCTCTAATACCGCGCATTTTTCACCGGTATCATACACCCACCATATACTTTCCTCAAAACAGCCACCATACCTACCTATCATGGCATTTCCATAGCCATTCCGAGATATATTGCCATGCAACTTTCCATCGTTCTATTTATTATGACACGCTCCATCATTGTCATATTGCTTTGCATGATCATGTAGTTGACATTGTATTTTTGGCAAAGCCACCGTTCATAATTCTTTCATACATGTTACTCTTGATTCATTGCATATCCCGATACACCGCCGGAGGCATTCACATAGAGTCATATTTTGTTCTAAGTATTGAGTTGTAATTGTTGAGTTGTAAGTAAATAGAGTGTGATGATCATCATTTTTAGAGCATTGTCCCAAGTGAGGAAAGGATAATGGAGACTATGATTCCCCCACAAGTCGGGATGAGACTCTGGACTAAAATAAGGAGATGCAAAAAAAAGAAAAGGCCTAAATAAATAAAAAAATGAGAGAAAAAGAGAGAAGTGACAATGCTACTATCCTTTTACCACACTTGTGCTTCAAAGTAGCACCATGATCTTCATGATAGAGAGTCTCCTATGATATCACTTTCATATACTAGTGGGAATTTTTCATTATAGAATTTGGCTTGTATATTCCAATGATCAACTTCCTCAAAATTCCCTAGGTCTTCATGAGAAAGCGAGTTGGATGCACACCCACTTAGTTCCTTTTGTTGAGCTTTCATACACTTATAGCTCTAGTGCATCCGTTGCATGGCAATCCCTACTCACTCACATTGATATCTATTAATGGGCATTTCCATAGCCCATTGATATGCCTAGTTGATGTGATACTATCTTCTCCTTTTTTGTCTTCTCCACAACCACCATTCTATTCCACATATAGTGCTATGTCCATGGCTCACACTCATGTATTGCATGAAGATTGAAAAAGTTTGAGAACACCAAAAGTATGAAACAATTGCTTGGCTTGTCATCGGGGTTGTGCATGATTTAAATACTTTGTGTGGTGAAGATAGAGCATAGCCAGACTATATGATTTTGTAGGGATAACTTCCTTTGGCCATGTTATTTTGAGAAGACATAATTGCTTAGTTAGTATGCTTGAAGTATTATTATTTTTATGTCAATATTAAACTTTTGTCTTGAATCTTTCAGATCTGAATATTCATACCACAATTAAGAGAATTACATTGAAATTATGCCAAGTAGCATTCCACATCAAAAAATCTGTTTTTATCATTTACCTACTCGAGGACGAGCAGGAATTAAGCTTGGGGATGCTTGATACGTCTCCAACGTATATATAATTTTTGATTGTTCCATGCTATATTATATTCTATTTTGGACATTATTGGGATTTATTATACACTTTTATATTATTTTTGGGACTAACCTATTAACCGGAGGCCCAGCCCAGAATTGTTGTTTTTTGCCTATTTCAGAGTTTCGCACAAAAAATATCAAAATAAGTCCAAACAGAATGAAACCTTCGGGAACGTGATTTTTGGAACGAACGTGATCCAGAGGACTTGGACCCACCGTCAAGAAAGCTACCAGGAAGGCACGAGGTAGGGGGCACGCCCTCCACCCTCGTGGGGCCCATGTTGCTCCACCGACGTACTTCTTCCTCCTATATATACCTACGTACCCCCAAACTACCAGATACGGAGCCAAAAACCAAATTCCACCACCGCAACCTTCTGTACCCGTGAGATCCCATCTTGGGGCCTTTTCTAGAGCTTCGCCGGAGGGAGCATCGATCATGGAGGGCTTCTACATCAACACCATAGCCTCTCCGATGATGTGTGAGTAGTTTACCTCAGACCTTCGGGTCCATAGTTATTAGCTAGATGGCTTCTTCTCTCTCTTTGGATCTCAATAAAAAGTTCTCCATGATTCTCATGGAGATCTATTCGTTGTAATCTTCTTTTGCAGTGTGTTTGTTGAGACCGATGAATTGTGGGTTTATGATCAAGTTTATCTATGAACAATATTTGAATCTTCTCTGAATTCTTTTATGTATGATTGGTTATGTTTGCAAGTCTCTTCGAATTATCAGTTTGGTTTGGCCTACTAGATTGATCTTTCTTGCAATGGGAGAAGTGCTTAGCTTTGGGTTCAATCTTGCGGTGTCCTTTCCCAGTGACAGTAGGGGCAGCAAGGCACGTATTGTATTGTTTCCATCGAGGATAATAAGATGGGGTTTATATCATATTGCATGAGTTTATCCCTCTACATCATGTCATCTTACTTAAAGCGTTACTCTGTTCCTTTGAACTTAATACTCTAGATGCATGCTGGATAGCGGTCGATGTGTGGAGTAATAGTAGTAGATGCAGGCAGGAGTCAGTCTACTTGTCTCGGATGTGATGCCTATATACATGATCATACCTAGATATTCTCATAACTATGCTCAATTCTGTCAATTGCTCAACAGTAATTTTTTTACCCACCGTAATACTTATGCTCTCGAGAGAAGCCACTAGTGAAAGCTATGGCCCCCGGGTCTATTTTCCATCATATTAATCTCTCGTTAACAAGCTATTTCTGGTGCCATTTTTATTTCGGTTTATTTACTTTGCATCTTTATCATAAAAATACCAAAAATATTATCTTATCATATCTATCAGATCTCACTTTCGTAAGTGACCGTGAAGGGATTGACAACCCCTTTATTGCGTTGGTTGCGAGGATTTTATTTGTTTGTGTAGGTGCGAGGGACTCGTGCGTGGCCTCCTACTAGATTGATACCTTGGTTCTCAAAAACTGAGGGAAATACTTACGCTACTTTGCTGCATCACCCTTTCGTCTTCAAGGGAAAACCAACGCAGTGCTCAAGAGGTAGCAGTTACCGAGCCCATCGAGTTTTCCTTTGATGCACCAACCTGGAGTCTAGGAAAGAGCATGGCCGCCCACATAGCCATTGGATGTATCGGCGAGGTATACAACAAGGATCTTAAGGACACCATCTACTAGATATGTGGACACCGAGATGAGCAATGGGAGATGATTTGCGCCAGGAAGGACAAATCTATTGCAGCCTACATACAGGAGTTGGACCAGCACATTCGTCGTCAGGAGAACCAGATGTGCGCCAACATGATAGACATGAAGAAGGTGATGACCAGGAACATGGATCTAGAAGAGGAACTCAAGTCTACACATGATGGATATGAAGAAGAAATTGCAGTACTACTGGAGAATAATGAAGACCTGAAGAAGAAGCTAGGAGTATTCATGGGAGATCCCGAACCTGAAAAGGACATCCGTACTGAAGACTACATCATACTCGACGACACTGACTCCGACCCCGATAGCGATGATGACTATGAAGACGAAACTGGAGTAGATATCATGGAGTCATCCACCGAACAAAATTTCTAGTCAACCACCACATTATCAGTAGTATTCTCCCATGTATATAGTAATAGTCTGAGTATTTTGTAATGGTAGCTTAGATTGATTGTATGATCTTGTTTGAATTGAGTGGTGTGAAATGAATGTGTTTGTCTCATGTGCATATGGGTAGTGATATCTCTTTAGACCTCACTCTATTATGTTCTCACCCCTCTCAACCTATCAGATGCCTCCGAGACGTGACCCCGGATTTGTCTTCTCACCGGAGCTCACTCAGTTGATCCAACAGCAGAATGCTTTGATGCAGTTGCTAGTCTAGAACCAAGGCAACAACAACAACAACAACAACCCACCCCCACCCCCACCAGTTGACAACCTAGCCTGTTTTCTAAGGTTGAATCCACCGGTGTTCTCTAGTAGCACCGAGCCGATTGTTGCTGATGACTGGCTCCGCAGGATTGGAAGGAAGATGTCCACCACAGGTTACACATATGCTGAGAAGGTGCACTTTGCCGCACATCAACTGGATGGACCCGCAACCTCATGGTGGGAGAACTACACTGCCACTTTCCACGTGGATAATATCACTTGGGATCAGTTTCAGCAAGCATTCTGCACTGCACATGTCTCAACCGGAGCTATGAGCATGAAGAACCATGCGTTTCGCAACTTACGCCATGGAAATCTTACTATGGGGCAGTACGCGGATGAGTTCAGCAAGTTAGCTTGCTATGCCCCAGATGATGTGGCCACAGATGTCGTGAAGCAGGAGAAGTTTATGGAGGGGCTGAATGATGAGTTGAGTATGCAGTTGATGGTGGCAACATTCGCCAACTACCAGGAGTTTGTAGATAGGGCTCTCATGATTGAAGTCAAGAAGCAACAGATTGAGAACCGCAAACGGAAGTATGGACAAGGGAAGTACAACTCTAGAGCTTAGCAGAAGCCCCATTTTACCCCGAACTCAGGAGGACATACCCATCATAACCGTGGAGGCCACACCCACAATGGAGGGAGTTCGCATAACCAAGTGGTCCTAAGAATGGAAATGGGAATGGAGGAAGCAGCAGTTAGAGCCGTTTCAACCCAGCAACACCCGCCAAGAAAGATCTGAGTCACGTTACCTATTTCAAGTGCGGGAAGACTGGACATTATGCCAATGAATGCCCTTAGATAAAGAATGGCAATGGAAATGGAAGCTATGAAAAGAAGCCCAATCCTTTCACCAGAGGTCATGTGAACCACATCAACGTGGAGGAAGTTGAAGAGCAGCCTGACGCAGTGATTGGTAAGTTTTTGATTAAGTCATTTACCGCTCTTGTTCTTTTTGACACTGGTGCATCACATTCATACATATCAAGGGGATTTGTGGACAAGTTTAAATTGCCAACCCTAGCCCTTAGGTGGCCCATGTTAGTAAGCTCGCCAGGAGCGGAGTATATGGCCAGCCGATGGTGTGATCGGTTACCATTAACCATTGGCAGCCATGTTTTTCCCTCAGACCTAATAATTTTGGAGTGACAAGGATTGGATGTAATAAGTATGGAGGAAACATCAACTGTGCTAGTAAATCGATACTACTCACCACCCCTGAGGGAAAGAGGATCAAGTATGTATCTAGGCATGCGCCAAGGAGGACTCGAGTGAATTCACTATCGGGAGTTGTTCTGGAGGAAGTGCCATATATAGAATTTTTTATAGAACTATTACCAGGCACCGGACCAATATCGAAGAGACCGTACCTAATGCCCATGAATGATCTAGAGGAAATCAAGAAGCAAATTAAGGAGTTATTGGAGAAAGGTTACATTCGACCAAGTTCATCACCGTGGGGAGCCCTAGTGCTCTTAGTTGAGAAGAAGGATGGATCTTTGAGAATGGTTGTAGATTATCATGCATTGAATGAAGTGATGATCAAGAACAAGTACCCACTACCAATGATCAATGATTTGTTTGACCAGCTGCAGGGAGCTAAAGTATTCTCCAAGATTGATCTTAGATCAGGATACCACCAGCTAAAGATCCGAGAACAGGATATACCTAAAATAGTTTTTACCACAAGGTATGGGCTATATGAGTACACGGTCATGTCTTTTGGATTGACTAACGCCCCTGCCTATTTTATGAGTATGATGAATAAGGTGTTCATGGAGTTCTTGGATAAGTTTGTTGTGGTGTTCATTGATGACATATTGGTGTACTCGAAGAATGAAGAAGAACACAAGGAACATTTGCGCTTAGTTCTCGAGAAGCTCAGGGCACATAATTTATATGCCAAGTTCAACAAATGTGAGTTTTCATTGAAGGAAGTTGGATTTCTCGGACATGTTATATCAAGAGAAGGTATAGCAATAGACCCTACCAAGGTTCAGTCTATCACTGAGTGGTTGGCACCCACCTCGGTTGGAGAGATATGCAGTTTTCTTGGACTCGTAGGATATTACTAGAGATTCATTGAGAACTTTTCCAAGATTGCAAAGCCCATGACGGAATTGTTGAAGAAGGACACCAGGTTCAAATGGACCGAAGAATGTGAGGCCAGTTTCCATGAGTTGAAGAAACGTTTAGTTACAGTCCCAGTTCTAATTCTTCTGGATATACGCAAGGACTTCCAAGTATATTGCGACGCTTCTCGCCAAGGACTTGGAGGTGTACTTATGCAAGACGGAAGAGTTGTTTCATATGCCTCATGATAGCTTCGACCTCATGATTTGAATTATGCTATGTATGATTTGGAGCTAGCAGCCGTAGTGCATGCGCTCAAGACCTGGAGACATTTCCTTATTGGAAACCGTTGTGATGTATACACAGATCACAAGAGTTTGAAGTATATCTTCACGTAGAAGGAGTTGAATCTCAGGCAAAGGAGATGGTTGGAGCTCATAAAGGATTATGATATGAAGTTACACTATCATCCAGGAAAGGCCAATGTTGTAGCAGACGCTTTAAGCCGCAAGAGTTATGTAAATACTATCGTAATCGGAGGATTACCACAGGAGTTGGCCGACGATCTCAAGGAACTACGGATGGAGATAGTTCCGAGAGGTTTTGTTGCAGCTTTGGAAGTATAGTCCACGTTATTGGGAAAGATTCGAGAAGCCCAAAAGACTGACAAAGAGATTGCAGAGATAAAGGAGAAGATGAGTAAAGGAAAAGCCAAGGGTTTTCGTGAGGACGAACATGAAACCTTATGGTTTGAGGATCGTATTTATGTGCCTAGTGACCCAGAGATTGGGAAGTTAATACTTCAGGAAGCTCATGACTCGCCATACTTGATTCACCCCGGAAACACCAAGATTTACTTGGATTTGAAGGAACGTTTCTGGTGGACAGGTATGAAGAAGGATATTGCCGAGTATGTAGCCGTGTGCGACGTCTGTCAAAGAGTTAAGGCAGAACATCAGAAGCCAGCAGGATTTCTACAGCCTATGCTGATACCCGAATGGAAGTGGGATAAGCTTGGCATGGATTTTATCACCGGATTACCCAGGACAAGATTAGGTTATGACTCCATCTGGGTAGTAGTTGATCGCTTAACCAAAGTGGCTCACTTTATCACCGTGAAAACCACTTATACGAGCACGGAGTTGGCCAAGATATATATGACTAGGATCGTATGTCTGCATGGAGTTCCTAGAACCATCGTATCAGATAGAGGAACATAGTTTACCTCGAAGTTTTGGAATCAGTTGCACCAGACTTTGGGTACCGGGCTAGAGTTCAGTATAGCCTTTCATCCGCAGACAGATGGACAGAGTGAGAGAGTCAATTAGATCCTGGAGGACATGTTGAGAGCTTGTGCGCTAGATTATGGATCTAGTTGGGATGATAATTTGCCTTATGCAGAGTTCTCATATAACAACAGTTACCAGGCTAGTTTGCAGATGGCCCCTTTGAAGCCTTGTATGGAAGGAGGTGCAGGACACCATTGATGTGGGATGAAGTGGGAGACTGTCAGTTGTTTAGACCAGATTTAATCAAGGAGTCTGAAGAGAAGGTTAAGTTAATTCATGATAGACTAAAGGTAGCTCAGTCCAGGCAAAAGAGTTATGCCGATACTAAACGCAAGGAGGTAGCCTACGAAATCGGAGACAGAGCATATCTACGTGTATCATCACTTCGAGGAGTTAAAAGATTTGGAGTCAAGTTAAAGTTAGCCCCTAGATTTGTAGGACCATACCGAGTTTTGGAATGTATGGGAGAAGTGGCCTACAAGTTGGAATTACCCGAAGGTTTGTCAGGAGTTCATGATGTGTTTCACGTTTCCCAGTTAAAGAAGTGCCATGTAGAGATGACCGATATTCCTCTGAGAGATACAGTGCCCCTGGAAGTAATTTAGTTGGAGAGTGATCTAACCTACGAGGAGAAACCCGTCAAGATTCTCGAGTTTGCCAGCCGAGTTATACGCAGCAAGGTCATCAAATTTTGCAAAGTTCAGTGGAGCCACCATACGGAGGAGGAAGCCACCTGTGAGAGAGAAGAAGACCTACGGAAAGACCACCCACACCTATTTGCTAGCCAGCCTGAATCTCGAGGGCGAGATTCATCTTAAGGGGGTAGGTTTGTAACATCCTAATTTTTCAATTTGGATGTTAATCATTAGGTCATCATATGCATCCATGCTCTTTGCATTTTTATTTGGTTTTATTTGAACAGTTTGATCCTAAAGACCTTAAGCAACTCAAGGACCATTTGAGAGAGTTGGAGTGAGGGAGTCCTGGATTAGGGGGTATCCGGACAGCCGGATTATATCCTTTGGCCGGACTGTTGGACTATGAAGATACAAGATTGAAGACTTCGTCTCGTGTCCGGATGGGACTCTACTTGGCGTGGAAGGCAAGCTAGGAAATACGGATATGTATATCTCCTCCTTTGTATCCGACCTTGTGTAACCCTAGCCCCCTCTGGTGTCTATATAAACCGGAGGGTTTTAGTCCGTAGGACAACATACAATCATACCATAGGCTAGCTTCTAGGGTTTAGCCTCTCTGATCCCGTGGTAGATCAACTCTTGTAATACTCATATCATCAAAAATAAATCAAGCAGGACATAGGGTTTTACCTCCATCAAGAGGGCCCGAACCGGGGTAAAACATCGTGTCCCCTGCCTCCCGTTACCATCCGCCTTAGACGCATAGTTTGGGACCCCCTACCCGAGATCCGCCGGTTTTGACACCGACATTGGTGCTTTCATTGAGAGTTCCACTATGTCGTCGCCAGAAGGAAGGATGTCTCGCCTCGTCTTTAAAGACGGTACTACTGTGGGGGGAGCTTTGGCTGTCGGCCAAACTCTCCGGCTAGGCGATTTCATCATGACCTCCTGTTCGGCCGCCGCGCCGATGATGACTTCTCGGGTCATCGAAAACAACCTCCACGTCAAATCGGCACTCACCGAACATATGGATCCAATGGAGCTCGCCTCCCTAAACGAGCTCTTGGATCGCATCGCCACCCTGGGAGTCGCTACGGACTATGATCGGATTGGGCTTAAACCCGATCAAAGGGAGATTAACTCTCCGCCGATCACCCATCATATTGCAGTGGTGGAGGAACAATGCGGTGACCTCTCCTCCATATTGAGGACCAACTATGTCCAGATTCCTGAGCTCTCCGAGCCGGATACCCGTTCACGAGAGGACAGCATCCAATCCCTAAACTTAGAGTCAGGAAGTGGGCCAGGATTATCGGGCAACACCCCGGAACCAGAATTTCCAAAATTGGAAATTCCTCGGCCCCTGGATCCCAGATCGGGTAAGGGTTCGGATTCAATTCCACCCACCCACCCAAACATAAGCGATCTTTCCCACATCAGGCAAGAGCCCGAGGAAACGGCACATCACTATTGGGCCAGATTCCTCCTTGCGATGAACAAGGTCAAGGACTGTCGCGAGGAAGACGCGATCTTATTTTTCTGCAATAATTGCACGGACAAGGGAATCCTTAACGCCATAAATCGCCATGAGATATCACGCTTCGCTGACTTGGCGTCCATAGTACGAAAGTACTGTGCGATGGAAAGTGCCTGGAAAACCGAAACAAACTTTTGGGATAATTCGGCCCTAAATACGAACCCAGTCCGAAATAAAAGGGTGCACTATCAAAATACACCCGGGTTAACTACCAAAAAGCAAAAACCCTTTATAGGGCATGGAACCGTACTGGAGGGATGGCTCAATGGACCCTGCAAAATTCATAGTATAGCGGATACAATACCAACGCACAGCCTTAGAGCATGTTGGATACCCCGGCAGGTGGCCAAAAGTGGTGAGGATCTTCTTATCCCAAAGGCCACAGAGCACCATCCCGTGGATAACAATACGGTATTAACAGTCTTTGAGACATTTGCGTCAAATAATAGGCGCAAGCGAACACTCCGCAGCATGGCCAAAATCTGCCACGTAGCAGCAATAAATCCATGGAGTGACACGGCTATTACCTTCAATGCCAGTGATGAACCTAAATTCCGAACAGCCAGAGCACCAGCCGCAATGGTCCTCAGTCCAATTGTGGATGGCTTTCGACTCACCAAAGTACTCATGGACGGCAGCAGCGGATTTAACCTCATCTACGAGGAAACTCTTAAAAAATGGAAATAGAATGGAACCGCATTGAGCAAAGTAGCACAACCTTCAGAGGAATCATACTCAGTCGGGAGGCACGATGCGCTGGGGAAATCACACTAGATGTGGTATTCGGTATGCCAGAGAATTATAGGTCCAAAGAAATTACATTTCAAGTGGCCCCGTTCAGCGTGGATACCACACCCTTTTAGGACGTGAGGCATTCACGATCTTCCAAGCTATACCCCATTATGGGTACATGAAGCTCAAAATGCCCGGGCCCAATGGAATCATCACTCTCGCCAGTGATCCGGACACAACACTCCGCGCCGAAAACCAAACAGCCGCACTAGCCCTCGAGGCATTATCTGAAGCCCTCTCGGCCGAGGAATTAACCATGCTATGCTCCACAGTGGACAGGGACGACGTGATACTCGATAAGAGATCCAAGTCCACCTCTTTTAAACCAGCGGATGAAATAGTCAAATTCCAAGTCCACCCAATGGACCCTACAAAAATAGCCTCCATCGGGGCATAGTTAAACCCCGCCGTGGATGCCGCACTATGAGAGTTCCTGCGCGAGAATTGGGACATATTCGTCTGGCACCCCTCAGACATGCCAGGAATCCCATGCAGGCTGGCCGAGCATAGCCTCAATATCCTAAAGGGATTCAAGCCGGTCAAGCAAGCTCTTTGGCGTTTCTCCGAACCTAAGAGACAGGCCATGGGAGAGGAACTAGCCAAGTTATTGGAGGCCGGATTCATCAGAGAGATAAAACACCCGGACTGGCTAGCAAACCTGGTGATGGTACCAAAGAAGGATAAATCCTGGCGCCTTTGTGTCGATTTCAAGGACCTCAATAAAGCTTTCCCAAAGGATCCCTTCCCCCTCCCCCGCATCGACCAAATTATCGATGCTACCGTAGGACACGAGTCATTGTGTTTCCTCGACGCATACTCCGGTTACCAGCAAATCAAGATGGCGAAGTCCGACCAAGCCGCAACGACATTCACCACACCATACGGTCCCTTTTGTTTCAACACAATGCCTTTTGGGCTCAAAAACACTGGTGCAACATATCAGCGCATGATTCAAACATGTCTGGATAAACAAATCAGCAAAACAGTAGAGGCATACGTAGACGATGTGGTCGTCAAAACCTAACACGTCGACTCTTTGATAGACGACTTGAGGCTCACATTCGACAACCTCCGAACATACGACATTAAGCTCAATCCGGAAAAATGTATTTTCGGCGTACCAGCCAGAAAGCTCCTGGGTTTCATTGTCTCCAGTAGAGGTATTGAAGCTAACCCGGCCAAAATCCGAGCTTTGTCACAGTTGACTACCCCAACAGACCTGAAACAAATCCAAAAGTTAACAGGATGTGTGGCGGCTCTAAGCCGCTTTATCTCTCGCTTAGGAGAAAAAGCTTTACCCCTTTATCGCCTCCTCCGGCGCACCGAACACTTTGAGTGGACGGACGCTGCCACAGCCGGATTGGGAGAAATAAAGGCCATTTTGGCAACCAACCCAATCCTAGCCGCGCCAAACATCGGCGAACCAATGTTGTTGTACATTGCGGCAACCCATCAAGTTGTAAGCGCAGTGCTCGTCGTCGAACGAGAAGCTGACGGACATAAATTCCCTCTTCAAAAACCGGCATACTATGTATCCACTGTCCTCACTCCATGCAAATCACGGTAACCACATTATCAAAAGATAGCCTACGCGGTATTCATTGCATCCCGGAAGCTGCGACACTACTTTCAAGAGTGTTCGATTACAGTAGCCTCGGAAGTGCCACTTAATGATATTATAAACAACCGCGACGCTACGGGCTAGATTGCCAAATGGGCTATTGAGCTCCTCCCGTTCGACATAACATACAAACCTCGACGAGCCATTAAGTCGCAAGTATTGGCCGACTTTGTCGCCGAATGGATGGAGGCCGAACTCCCTAAAGAGTACGGCGCATACTCCAATTGGATCATGCACTTCGACGGTTCTAAAATGCTGGCTGGTCTAGGGGCTGGCGTCGACCTGACGTCCCCAACCGGAGATACCGTTCAGTATGTACTGCAAATATTGTACACAGACTCCAACAACGCAGCCGAATATGAAGCCCTGTTGGATGGTCTTCGGATGGCAGTCTCCATGGGCATTCAACGCCTGGAGGTGCGTGGGGATTCAAACCTTGCAATATCTCAAATAAATGAAGACTTTGATGCCAAGGATCCGAAAATGGCGGCCTACCGAAACACCGTCCTAAAAATGTCAGCTCGGTTCGAGGGAAATTTCATCATGTGGCTCGGGAAAACAATCAGGCGGCAAATATCCTCACCCGCATCGGCGCAAAACGCGACGCGGTCCCCCCCAACATATTTCTGGAGAGGCTGTTCAAGCCATCCGTAGTATGGGAAGGGGACACCGGTAACAATAATCCGGAACCGGCCAAAATACCCGATACCAAACACTCTGACACAATCGGAGGCTCCGCCACCGAAATAACACCTTGGGCCCACGTAATAATGCCCATCATAGCCCCATGGACAGAACCATTCCTGGCCTACCTAACTAGGCAGGAACTTCCGGAGGACCACAATGAGGCACGCTGCATAGTGCGGCGATCTAAGGCCTACAGGGTCCATGAGGGAGAATTGTATAAAAAAGCACTACCGGAGTCCTTCAAAGGTGTATCTCCGAAGAGGAAGGGCGAAACCTTTTGGCAGAAATTCATGCCGAACTCGGCGGTCACCATGTTGCAGCCCGGGCTCTTGTCAGCAAGGCCTTCCGTATAGGATTCTATTGGCCAACGGCCCAGGCAGATGCACAGGACTTGGTCCAACGTTGTGCCGGTTGCTAGCTCTTTGCAAATCAAAGCCACATGCCACCCACCGCCCTCCAAACAATCCCCATTACGTGGCCCTTCGCGGTCTGGGGGCTTGACATGGTTGGACCCCTTAAAGGGGGAACCCACAAGAAAAAATACTTACTGGTCATGGTGGATAAATTCACCAAATGGATAGAGGCCAAACCTGTTAAAACAGCCGAATCCGGACTAGTGATAGACTTCATATATGGGGTCGTACACCGTTATGGCGTCCCCCACAGCATCATCACTGACAACGGCACAAACTTCACAGCCGATGAGGTAAAACTCTGGTGCAGCAAAATGGGCATCAAGCTCGATTATGCTTCAGTCTATCACCCACAAACCAATGGTCAAGTCGAGCAAGCAAACGGTCTTATAATGAGCGGCATTAAACCCAGATTAGTGCGTTCCTTAATGGAGTCTAACAGCACTGGGTAGAGGAGCTCGACTCTGTACTGTGGGGGCTGCGGACCACGCCGAATCGTAGTACCAGATATACACCCTTCTTTATGGTGTATGGCGCAGAGGCAGTCTTGCCCTGTGACATAATTCATGACT
Organism: Triticum aestivum; assembly: GCF_018294505.1. NCBI lineage: Eukaryota > Viridiplantae > Streptophyta > Magnoliopsida > Poales > Poaceae > Triticum > Triticum aestivum. Next base: position 288,615,548 of record NC_057812.1, read on the forward strand.
CACCTCGAGTGCGCATGTACGAAGAAAGAGAAGCCGAGCTCGAACGGCAGGACAGTCTGGACACCCTGGAGGAGGAGCGCGATGTAGCCAAAGCCTGTTCCATATTTTATCAGCAACAGGCTCGCAGATACCAAAGCAGAGAAGTACGGGCCAAAACTTATAATATTGGCGAACTAGTTCTACGTCTGCCAGATAAGAAAAAGAACAAGCTCAAGCTCAAATGGGAAGGTCCCTTCATTATTGACCAAGTTCTGACCGGTGGAGCGTACCGACTACGGGATGCACCGACTAATCGACTCGAGTCGAACCCATGGAACGCGACCAGGCTCCGAAGATTCTACGCCTAGTAGCGGACCCTGTGTTCGTCCCCTTGTTCTGTCCATTTTTTATACATTGTCTGTCTTGTTTTTCTTTCTTTCTTTTATTCTTTTTGCAGGCCTTCAAAGGCCAACTTGCGCCTCATTTGCACATTACAGATGTGCTAGCCGCACTCATCATACCTGGGGGCTTCTTTCACAGAAGCTTGATTATTTATTTGGGCCTCGTGCCCCGCACATGTGTTATGCTTCCACATGTACCTTTTTTCGCCATTATATGCATCGATATGACTTAAGTTTTGGCCAAGCTGGGTTGCCTGGCTCTTGTATTTATGCCCTACGTTCACGTTAATTCGGCTAGGGCATAAGGGGAGCACCTCTGCGATTGTTACTGCCGGGTCAGCCGGATGTGTACCTCAGACTAGGTGAAGCCGAAAGCTAGCGTTCTTACGGGAATACTCGGTCGATGAACAAAAGATGATTTTTATCTATTTTCCATATCTGCCCCTGATACGTCTCCAACGTATCTATAATTTTTGATTGCTCCATGCTATATTATCTACTGTTTTGGGCAATATTGGGCTTTATTTTCCACTTTTATATTGTTTTGGGACTAACCTATTAACTGGAGGCCGAACCCAGATTTGCTGTTTTATGCCTATTTCAGTGTTTCGAAGAAAAGCAATATCAAACGGAGTCGAAACGGAACGAAATCAACTGGAGAAGTTATTTTTGGATCGAAAGCCATCGGATAGACTTGGACTCCATGTCAGGAGATACGGGAGGTGCTCACGAGGGTGGGGGCGCCCCCCTAGGGTGCGCCCCCCTGCCTCGTGGGGCCCCCGTGGCTCCTCCGACGTACTTCCTGCACCCATATATATCGTCGTACCCTAAAACTTCCAGAGAGCACAATAGATCGGGAGTTCTGCCGCCAGAAGCCTCCGTAGCCACCGAAAGCCAATCTAGACCCGTTCCGGCACCCTGCCGGAGGGGGCAATCCCTCTCCGGTGGACATCTTCATCATCCCGGTGCTCTCCATGATGAGGAGGGAGTAGTTCTCCCGCGGGGCTGAGGGTATGTACCAGTAGCTATGTGTTTGATCTCTCTCTCTCTCTCTCTCTCTCTCTCTCTCTCTCTCGTTCTTGATTTGGCACGATCTTGATGTATCGCGAGCTTTGCTATTATATTTGGATCCTATGATGTTTCTTCCCCCCTCTACTCTCTTGTAGTGAATTCAGTTTCACCTTTGAAGTTATCTTATCAGATTGAGTCTTTAAAGATTTGAGAACACTTGATGTATGTCTTGCCGTGGATATCTGTGGTGACAATGGGATATCACGTGATACACTTGATGTATGTTTTGGTGATCAACTTGCGGGTTCCGCCCATGAACCTATGCATAGGGATTGGCACACGTTTTCGTTTGATTCTCCGGTAGAAACTTTGGGGCACTCTTTGAGGTTCTATGTGTTGGTTGAATAGATGAATCTGAGATTGTGTGATGCATGTCGTATAATCATACCCACGGATACTTGAGGTGACATTGGAGTATCTAGGTGACATTAGGGTTTTGGTTGATTTGTGTCTTAATGTGTTATTCTAGTACGAACTCTAGGGCTGTTGGTGACACTTATAGGAATAGCCCAACGGATTGATTGGAAAGAATAACTTTGAGGTGGTTTCGTACCCTACCATAATCTCTTTGTTCGTTCTCCGCTATTAGTGACTTTGGAGTGACTCTTTGTTGCATGTTGAGGGATAGTTATGTGATCCAATTATGTTAGTATTGCTGAGGGAACTTGCACTAGCGAAAGTATGAACCCTAGGACTTGTTTCAACGCATTGCAATACCGTTTACGCTCACTTTTATCACTTGTACCTTTCTGTTTTTATGATTTCAGATTACAAATACCTTTATCTACTATCCATATACCACTTGTTTCACCATCTCTTCGCCGAACTAGTGCACCTATACAATTTACTGTTGTATTGGGTGTGTTGGGGACACAAGAGACTCTTTGTTATTTGGTTGCAGGGTTGCTTGAGAGAGACCATCTTCATCCTACGCCTCCTACGGATTGATAAACCTTAGGTCATCCACTTGAGGGAAATTTGCTACTGTCCTACAAACCTCTGCACTTGGAGGCCCAACAACGTCTACAAGAAGAAGGTTGTGTAGTAGACATCAAGCTCTTTTCTGGCGCCGTTGCCGGGGAGGTGAGTACTTGAAGGCATATCTTTAGATCTTGCAATCGAGTCTTTTAGTTTCTTGTTTTATCACTAGTTTAGTTTATAAAAGAAAACTATAAAAAATGGAATTGAGTTTGTCTCATACGCTTCACCTTTTTAATATCTTTCGTGAGTATGATGGAAAGGATAATTGTGCTCAAGTGCTAGAAGAAGAAATATATAAAATGTTCGGCACTAAATATTTGAATGATGAGCATGATTGCAATGTTGTTAGTATGAATTCCTTGAATATCCATGATGCTAATGATATGCAAAGCCACAAGCTTGGGGAAGCTATGTTTGATGAAGATGATATTTTTTGTCCCCCAAGCTTTGATGAGCAAATTTATTATGATGAAACATGCCTCCTATATATGATGATTATTGTGATGACATGTATGCTTTAAAGAATAATGATAACCATGAAACATGTCATCTTGATCTTAATTTTCAATCACATGATAGTTATTTTGTTGAGTTTGCTCCCACTATTATTCATGAGAAGAATTTTGCTTGTGTGGAGAGTAATAAAATTTCTATGCTTATAAATCATGAAAATAATGCTTTAGGTGCTGGTTATATTGTTGAATTTATTCATGATGCTACTGAAAATTATTATGAGGGAGGAACATATGCTTGTAGGAATTGCAATAATATCAAGTTTCCTCTCTATGTGCTTAAAGTTTTGATGTTATGCTTGTTTTACCTTCCTATGCAAGTTGATTCTTGTTCCCAAAAGTTGTTTTCTCACAAAATCCCTATGCATAGGAAGTGGGTTATACTTAAATGTGCTAGTCATATTCTTCATGATGCTCTCTTTATGTTTCAATTCTTATCTTTTATGTGAGCATCATTGACATCATCATGCCTAGCTAGGGGCGTTAAACGATAGCGCTTGTTGGGAGGAAACCCAATTTTATTTTTGTTCCTTGCTTTTTGTTCCTTTTTAGTAATAAATAATTCATCTAGACTCTGTTTAGATGTGGTTTTATGTGTTTAATTAGTGTTTGTGCCAAGTAGAACCTTTGGGAAGACTTGGTGAAAGTCTTGTTGATCATGCTGTCAAAAACAGAAACTTTAGCGCTCACGAGAATTGCTGCCAATTTTATTTGGAGAGTGCTATTTAGTTAATTATTTTTGCATATGATTAATAGATAAATTTTTCAGGTCCAGAAATTTATTTGAGAATTTTATGAGTTCCAGAAGTATACGTTTGATCCAGATTACTACAGACTGTTCTGTTTTTGACAGATTCTGTTTTCGATGTGTTGTTTGCTTATTTTGATGAATCTATGGCTAGTAAAATAGTTTATAAACCATATAGAAGTTGTAATACAGTAGGTTTAACACCAATATAAATAAATAATGAGTTCATTACAGTACCTTGAAGTGGTCTTTTGTTTTCTTATACTAACGGAGCTTACGAGTTTTCTGTTAAGTTTTGTGTTGTGAAGTTTTCAAGTTTTGGGTAGAGATTCGATGGACTATGGAATAAGGAGTGGCAAGTGCCTAAGCTTGGGGATGCCCAAGGCACCCCAAGGTAATATTAAAGGACAACCAAAAGCCTAAGCTTGGGGATGCCCCGGAAGGCATCCCCTCTTTCGTCTTCGTTCATCGGTAACTTTACTTGGAGCTATCTTTTTATTCGACACATGATATGTGTTTTGCTTGGAGCGTCAATTTATTTTGTTAGGATTTGCTTGCTGTTATTAAGAACAATGTTTGCATCTTTTATTTCAATAAAAGTGGCATTGATAGCCTTTACTATGCCTATTTTAGAAGTCCACATGTTTGAAAACAGAAAGTTTACCGCTGTTGCAATAATTCCCTAGAAAATTCAGAATGTGATAAAATGTTGAAACCTTTTGAATATTAAGATCTGATAAATTTACTACAGTGGTAATTTTCTTTCATAATTTTTGGAGCTAGGTAAGTATGGATGTTGCAGCATTCTTTACAGACTATCCTGTTTAGGCAGATTGCTGTTATGTTTGCATTGTTTGCATATGTTTGCTTCTTTAATGATTCTATTTGAGGATAGGACTATTAAATATGCATAGGCATTTAGTATGCAATGTTGAATAATAATTTTAGTGATTTTGTACAGTAGAGTATGATAAGGTTTTTGCAATGGTTTATACTAACTTATCTCATGAGTCCTTGTTGAGTTTTGTGTGGATGATGCTTTTGAGATTTAGGGAGACCATGATATGAGAGAAATTAAGGAGACACAAAAGCTCAAGCTTGGGGATGCCCAAGGCACCCCAAGATAATATTTCATGAAGTCTCAAGCATCTAAGCTTGGGGATGCCCCGATTGGCATCCCACCTTTCTTCTTCAACAACTACTGGTTAGTATCGGTTGATCCTAAGTTTTTGCTTCTTCACATGATGTTTGCTATTCTTAGATGTCATTTTCTTTTGTTTTCTTGCTTATTGAATAAAATACCAAGATATGAAATTATTAAATGTTAGAGAGTCTTCACATAGTTGCATAATTATTCGACTACTCATTGATCTTCACTTATATCTTTTGGAGTAGTTTGTCATTTGCTCTAGTGCTTCACTTATATCCTTTTAGAGCACGGTGGTGGTTTTAATTTATAGAAATAGATGAACTCTCATGCTTCACTTAGATTATTTTGAGAGTCTTAAATATCATGGTAATTTGCTTAAAATCCTAATATGCTAGGTATTCAAGAATAATAAAATTCTCTTATGAGTGTGTTGAATACTATGAGAAGTTTGATACTTGATAATTGTTTTGAGATATGGAGATGGTGATATTAGAGTCATGCTAGTTGAGTGGTTATGAATTTGAGAAATACTTGTGTTGAAGTTTGTGATTCCCGTAGCATGCACGTATGGTGAACCGTTATGTGATGAAGTCGGGGCATGATTTATTTATTGATTGTCTTCCGTATGAGTGGCGGTCGGGGACGAGCGATGGTCTTTTCCTACCAATCTATCCCCCTAGGAGCATGCGCGTAGTACTTTGTTTCGATAACTAATAGATTTTTGCAATAAGTATGCGAGTTCTTTATGACTAATGTTGAGTCCATGGATTATACGCACTCTCACCCTTCCACCATTGCTAGCCTCTCTAGTACCGCGCAACTTTCGCCGGTGCCATAAACCCACCATATACCTTCCTCAAAACAGCCACCATACCTACCTATCATGGCATTTCCATAGGCATTCGGAGATATATTGCCATGCAACTTTCCACCGTTCCGTTTATTATGACAAGCTTCATCATTGTCATATTGCTATGCATGATCATGTAGTTGACATCGTATTTGTGGCAAAGCCACCGTTCATAATTCTTTCATACATGTCACTCATGAGTCATTGCACATCCCGGTACACCACCGGAGGCATTCATATAGAGTCATCTTTGTTCTAGTATCGAGTTGTAATCATTGAGTTGTAAATAAATAGAAGTGTGGTGATCATCATTATTAGAGCATTGTCCCAAGTGAGGAATAAATAAAAAAATAAAAAAAGAGAAAGGCCATAAAAAAGAGAAGGCCCCAAAAAAGAGAAGGCCTAAAAAAAGAGAGAGAAATGCCATAGAAAAGAAAAGGCCCAAAAAATGAGAGAAAAAGAGAGAAGGGACAATGTTACTATCCTTTTACCACACTTGTGCTTCAAAGTAGCACCATGATCTTCATAGTAGAGAGTCTCTCATGTTATCACTTTCATATACTAGTGGGAATTTTTCATTATAGAACTGGCTTGTATATTCCAACGATGGGCCTCCTCAAGTGCCCTAGGTCTTCGTGAGCAAGCAAGTTGTATGCACAACCACTAGTTTCTTTTGTTGAGCTTTCATACATTTATAGCTCTAGTGCATCCGTTGCATGGCAATCCCTACTCACTCACATTGATATCTATTGATGGGCATCTCCATAGCCCGTTGATACGCCTAGTTGATGTGAGACCATCTTCTCCCTTTTTGTCTTCTCCACAACCAACACTCTATTCCACTTATAGTGCTATATCCATGGCTCACGCTCATGTATTGCGTGAAGATTGAAAAAGTTTGAGAACATCAAAAGTATGAAACAATTGCTTGGCTTGTCATCGGGGTTGTGCATGATTTAAATATTTTGTGTGGTGAAGATGGAGCATAGCCATACTATATGATTTTGTAGGGATAACTTTATTTCACCATGTTATTTTGAGAAGACACAATTGCTTTGTTAGTATGCTTGAAGTATTATCATTTTTATGTCAATATGAACTTTTGTCTTGAATCTTATAGATCTGAATATTCATACCACAAGTAAGAAGAATTACATTGAAATTATGCCGACTAGCATTCCACATCAAAAATTATCTTTTTATCATTTACCTACTCGAGGACGAGCAGGAATTAAGCTTGGGGATGCTTGATACGTCTCCAACGTATCTATAATTTTTGATTGCTCCATGCTATATTATCTCCTGTTTTGGGAAATATTGGGCTTTATTTTCCACTTTTATATTGTTTTTGGGACTAACCTATTAACTGGAGGCCCAGCCTAGATTTGCTGTTTTATGCCTATTTCAGTGTTTCGGAGAAAAGGAATATCAAACGGAGTCGAAACGGAACAAAATCAACTGGAGAAGTTATTTTTGGAACGAAAGCTCCCAGATAGACTTGGACTCCATGTCAGGAGATACGGGAGGTGCTCACGAGGGTGGGGGGCGCCCCCCCTAGGGCACGACCCCTGCCTCGTGGGGCCCCGTGGCTCCTCCGACGTACTTCCTGCACCCATATATATCGTCGTACCCTAAAACTTCCAGAGAGCACAATAGATCGGGAGTTCTGCCACCAGAAGCCTCCGTAACCACCGAAAGCCAATCTAGACCCGTTCCGGCACCCTGCGGGAGGGGGCAATCCCTCTCCGGTGGACATCTTCATCATCCCGGTGCTCTCCATGACGAGGAGGGAGTAGTTCTCCCGCGGGGCTAAGGGTATGTACCAGTAGCTATGTGTTTGATCTATGTCCCTCTCTCTCTCTCTCGTGTTCTTGATTTGGCACGATCTTTATGTATCGCGAGCTTTGCTATTATATTTGGATCCTATGATGTTTCTTCCCCCCCTCTACTCTCTTGCAATGAATTGAGTTTCCCCTTTGAAGTTATCTTATCAGATTGAGTCTTTAAAGATTTGAGAACACTTGATGTATGTCTTGTCGTGGATATCTGTGGTGACAATGGGATATCACGTGATACACTTGATGTATGTTTTGGTGATCAACTTGCGGGTTCCGCCCATGAACCTATGCATAGGGGTTGGCACACGTTTTCGTCGTGATTCTCCGGTAGAAACTTTGGGGCGCTCTTTGAGGTTCTATGTGTTGGTTGAATAGATGAATCTGAGATTGTGTGATGCATCACTTTTATCACTTGCTACCTTGCTGTTTTTATAATTTCATATTACAAATACCTTTATCTACTATCCATATATCACTTGTTTCACCATCTCTTCGCCGAACTAGTGCACCTATACAATTTACCGTTGTATTGGGTGTGTTGGGGACACAAGAGACTCTTTGTTATTTGGTTGCAGGGTTGCTTGAGAGAGACCATCTTCATCCTACGCCTCCTACGGATTGATAAACCTTAGGTCATCCACTTGAGGGAAATTTGCTACTGTCCTACAAACCTTTGCAATTGGAGGCGTAACAACGTCTACAAGAAGAAGGTTGTGTAGTAGACATCAGCCCCCAGATGTTTTTTCCTGCGTTTCCTACCGCAGTCCGGACATGCACTTTAGGGCATGCTTACCCAGGGAAAGGAACCCTTACCGGAACTATTCTCCCTGGAAGATGTTTCTTACTACCCATGTAATATAACATAACTAGTTGGGCACTTGTCTGTTCAAGCACCAATGACCCCTACGCCTGGTCTCCACGTATACCCCGGTTCTTATATAACTGAGTGGGTATTCGGATACACTCCGGATATCGGGTCCCGAGGTTGAAGCGAAAATGTCCGCCATGACAAATGATCTACAATTCGGCTAGAAGGCATTATACATGTCACTTTAATTACATAGTCATGCAGACTGACTAAATTCCTCCTCTATACCATCCAACAGGCGGTCTAGCCTACAATCCTGTTGGGAATACTTTGCGGCTAATTATACTTGCCCATAAACTAAGCTAACGGGGATCTCTTTTCCGTCGGGCCCCACAGGTCCGACCTCGGCCATGTGATTTGGGTCTGCCTTGGTATACCGCGTCTTCACCATGGCCCAGGCTTCTCTGGCACCCTGTCGGCAGGCTGATATCTTCCATAATCGAAAGCGCCGCTGTGCTCCCTTGAGCTTCTCCGCAAGCTCTGCAACGCCCTCTGGCAGGGAGACGGACGGCCACAAGGCCTGGGAAACACCCTGCATCACCTGCCGAACTTGTTCGTGCAGATGTGACAGCTCGGATAGAAGATCACCCGCAGACCCGGGCATTTCCTCCATGGGACGACCCGTCAGCATACCTACAGACATAACGTTGTTAGTCGGCTTCTTCGCCGAACTCCTTTAAAAGGATTCGTTCAAGCACTTACTGAAAATGCCGCGCCGAAGCCACTTATTCTCCTTCTCGGAGTCTGCAAGCTGGCCCCGAACGTCTTTTAGTTCCATGCTCACCTTAATATTGGCGTCTTGGACATTGTTTTTCTCCCGCCTAACCTCAGTCAGCACGCGTTTGCCAGCCTCTAGCTGTCGCATAACATGCTGGTCCTCTGGATTTTCTCTGGATTCATCTGCAACATCGGTTGTTAGATCTGCAGCCATGCCGCACATTATATGGTAACCATCATTATTTAAAGTAAATGTTACCAGCAGGTGACTTTTTTGGTTCCTGCAATGCGGCCACAGCGGCCCGCAGTTGGGTCTTGCATTCCTCTAGCTCCTGTGACAGCCTAGTATTCTTCTGTGTAAGAACCTGCACAATAAAGATGATCCTTAAATCAGTTCTGCTAACTGTTTCAAGTCTCAGGGGCTACTGATACATATAAATCGTCAGATTTACTTACCCATACATCCTTTACATACTGATCCGTGGCTTTGGCTAGACCATCTTGAGCAGCTCGGAGGTACGCCTCTCCAGAATTGAAGGCATCAAATGCCTCTGGTGAGAAACAAGCGTCACGGAGTACGGCCCGGCGGTGCCTATGATTCATGGCGCTTTCCACCTCTGAGTTTGTAGCGGATAATCTATCTGCATCCTCTGCAGGGGGATTATCCGGCGCCGCCCCATATCGGCTTCCGCCTCTATGTCCGGTCCTAGCGTCCGACTGGCGGAAGCGTGATTAGTAACATCGCCAGACATATTCCGGCGAGCATTTTTCTGTTAAAGAAACACGGGCGTCATTTTATTTCCAGAAAGACGACAACCACGGAGCGGGGTTTGTTATACCTTTGCGCCAGCGTCTCCGTCCTGACCACCTTCCTTTTTGGCCTACCCGGCCTCGCTGCCTCCCGTTGGTGCGTTGCTACGGGTTCGGCAGGGCGTCCCGAATGCCTTCCCTGTAAAAATGCCATGTGTATATGGTGGGTGAAGTGTCTAAAAGGGGATCCTAGTTTTGGAGTTGGGATTTTTGGTTTTTCTTACGTGCGATGCAGGGAGCAGTCTGGGGTAGTCGGCCGTAATGGCCACCATGGCATCGTTGCAGCTTAACTGATAGAACTACGGTCTATCAGCTCCACAAATATAACCGGATCTTCTTCAAGTCCGGAGTCGAGGGCCCGGTCAGGGTCCTCTGGTTGTGGAGAAGGGTTGCTGACCTCCTTTATGGCTTTTCGCAATTCCTGCCGCAAGGTGGCAAGGTGAATACTTACGACAAAGAATGTGGGAAAAATGGGAGCAGGGAGATATAACTTACCCAGCTTGGAGGAGTGTACATGGAGAATCCATCCCGTGGCTTGATGCGGGTGAACTCCTCTTCCTCACCCTTGAACAATTCGGACAGAATTTTCGCTAAAGCGGCAACATTGTCTGGACCCTTACGCCCGCAGCGGGTGGCGTCGTCCGCCCCGTTATAACACCACAAGGGGTGCCCATGATATTGAAGTGGTTGCACTCCCCGCATTATGCAAATCGACATAACTTCGGTTACTGTCAATCCTGATCGAGTCAGTGCTTTAATTCGTTTCATTGGATAGAGGACTTCTCCATTGTCTTCCACCTGGGGGCTCCGTGGGCGCCAACCTCGGTGTTTGTTCAGAGGAGCATTGTTGAACTCAGGAAGACCCTGCCGAATAGGGTCCGGAAGGGGAACGTCCTCCATATAAAACCATTCTGAAGGCCAGTCTTCAGACGACTTCTTCGGGGTACCGGACAGGTATCCAGTATCGGTGATGCGCCATATTTCGGCTCCGCCCACTTGATAAAGTGATCCCCTCTGTGTGCGAGGGACGAGGCAAAATAGCCTTTTCCACAGCTTGAAGTGAGCCTCGCAGCCAGAAACAACTCACAGAGAGCCACATAGCCGGCGATATGTAGGATGGAGGCGGGGGTGAAATTGTGTAATTGGAGGCCGTAGAACTCCAGGAGCCCGCGGAGGAACGGATGAATTGGAAATTCGAGTCCTCTTAATAGATAGGGAACAAGGCAGACCCGTTCCCCCATAGAGGGACAGGGAAAGCTCTCCGCTTGCTTCCCGCCATTATAGGTGGCAAGCCCGGATCAAACGGGCACCATGTATGCCGGAGGGAGAAATCCCTTAGTCTGCAGTTCGACTAAACGACTGTGTGGGACTGAACACCTCTCCCAATCACCGGGCTTAGGGCTTCGGGGGCGGGAGGAGGAGCTGCGGAGGTCGGCCATGCTGGAATGGATCTTTCCAGAACACGCTCTGATGGACACTCGCTGGGGGAGGATGGTATGGATCGGATCTAAGGATCCCCATCCTTTAATAGAAAATTTATTTATCTGGCTAGGGGGGCGAATGTAAAAACGCCCTGGCGCCTCGTATTCATTCGACGCGTGGGAGAAAGCCCTTATTGGGCACAGAAGCCAAGAGGCCCAAACATTTATGGGACCGGACACTGCTTTACAAACGTTCGAAAGATGGAGAAGAACCCGCCTTCCAATGCCGAAGACAATACTGCGCGCCGGACGCATCGTCATTGAAGCCTGGTTTGGGGGCTACTGAGGGAGTCCTGGATTAGGGGGTATCCGGACAGCCGGATTATATCCTTTGGCCAGACTGTTGGACTATGACGATACAAGATTGAAGACTTTGTCTCGTGTCCGGATGGGACTCTACTTGGCGTGGAAGGCAAGCTAGGCAATACGGATGTGTATATCTCCTCCTTTGTAACCGACCTTGTGTAACCCTAGCCCCCTCTGGTGTCTATATAAACCAGAGGGTTTTAGTCCGTAGGACAACATACAATCATACCATAGGCTACCTTCTATGGTTTAGCCTCTTCGATCCCGTGGTAGATCAACTCTTGTAATACTCATATCATCAAGAATAAATCAAGCAGGACGTAGGGGTTTACCTCTATCAAGAGGGCCCGAACCTGGGTAAAACATCGTGTCCCCTGCCTCCTGTTACCATCCGCCTCAGACGCACAGTTCGGGACCCCCTACCCGAGATCCGCCGGTTTTGACACCGACATGGAGGTTTTCATAAAATTCCATTTTTGAATTTTCAAAATTGGTAAATTGGATCAAAGTGGATTTTTATTTGAAATTATTTTTTTCCAAATTATTTCCAAATAAATAAATAATGAGAGAAGATAATATGACTTCTTCAAAATAGAGGAAATAATGGAAATTTAATTTTAAATAAAAATATTTGTTTTAGTTGAATTTTATTTGAGTTTTTATTCGAGAAAATTAGGGAATTTTTGTATTTTAGCCCAGAAAAATGTTCATGTTGTCCTAAATATTAGGAGAGGACCGTGAAAATTATTTCTGAAAATTTTAGGATTTTGATTTATTTTATTTTTGGATTTTTCCGTTCGGGTGAAATTATTTAAATAAAAAAGTTTTGGACCGAACTGGGCCAAAGGCCCAGCCGGCCCACGCGACCGCCGCCGCCTTCCTCGCGTGGGAGTCCGCCCCGCCGCCGCCGGTAGAGTCCGAGCCGGACTCCGCCTCCGCGTCGTGCCCCCTCCTCCAAGCCGCCTCGCCCCCCCCCCCTTAAAAGCCCCCCGGCCCCTCTCCTTCACAGCCTGCCGCCCACCGCCTCTCACCGCTGCTCCCGCCGAGTCGAGCCACCGCCGCTTTGCGCTGCCGCCGCCGCAACCCACCGCCGCTTCACTCGGTCTTCTCTGTTAGCAAACGTATTCGTTTGTTAGATTCTGTTAACGAACGTTCGTTCATTAGGTTTTTCTTTTTAGTTTTATTTCGGCCAGGGACCTATCCGTGAATACTTTTCTCATAGATTAGTCCCCGATCTTCAAACCTTTGCTACTTTTTGCTCGTTTGTCCAAATCAAGTGAAACCAACGCCAAAATTTTCGTCTTCTTCCTCTCTATCCAAATAATCAATTTAAACATGATTTTGGAAATTTAAAATTTGGTTTCAAGCAGATTTGAATTTGAACATCTTTTGATCGTAGTTTGAGTTTCGCATCTCCGATTTGATTGATTCTTTTTGCAAATCAAAGCTTTTCACTTGAATTTTTATTTTAGATTTTTTCTCTTGGTTTACCTTTGCATATTATGCTTGACTGCTTATGTATGCTATTGTTTGTTCGCGATAGAGTTTTCGGAGTGCGAGGCTTGCTACTACTAATCTCTAGGGTTTTCCGATCATCGGCAAAGCAAGTAACACTTTGATCATATCCCTTTATTACCCAGTTTTTATGCATTAGGTTCAACCCTCAAACATTGCATGAGTAGGATTGATAACATGTGGGAATTGGGAAGTAGTTGATGAGGTAGAACCTACTGTTTTATATCAAACCCTGGGTATTTACTACATTATGCTTATACTGTGTAGCGCCCCGGACACACCCGCCGATGGTTGTTACTCCTGGCGGGATCTAGACTGGCCCCACAGATTAATACTAGTCTTTTCTGCGCACTTTGTCCTCACTCGTGCTCACCCGGGAGCAACTTCCCAGTCCGTCACCCATCCTGAAACTACTCCAAGCTGAGCACACTTAACTTTGGAGTTCTGTCCGAATGGGCTTCCGGAAAAGAAGGAATTCCTTATTGATATGAGTAGTCTATAATCCCTATAAAGCCAGGCTACCACATCCACCCCAACTCAGAGGAACCGACGTCCTCGTCGGGCAACAGGAACGTTCCCTCTTGGCACATACGTCTGTGCTTCCAGTTCGGCACACGTGTCATGCCGTGTGCCACGACGGGTCACAAACATCATGCACAACATGACCGCGCACCTGTCCTCAAACATCCATGTAACCGCAAGGGTCAGCTCTGATACCAACTTGTAACGCTCCGAACACACCCGCCGGTGGTCGTTACTCTTGGCGGGATCTAGACTGGCCCCACAGATCAATACTAGTCTTTTCTGTGCACTTTGTCCTCACTCGTGCTCACCCAGGAGTAACTTCCCGGTTGGTCACCCATCCTGAAACTACTCCAAGCTGAGCATGCTTAACTTTGGAGTTCTGTCCGAATGGGCGTCCGGAAAAGAAGGAATTCCTTATTGATATGACTAGTCTATCATCCCTATGAAGCCAGGCTACCGCATATTGCTATGCTATGCTCGTAGACGTGGTTTGGTTTTGAGAGAATTTATGCTGGAAACTTCCGTGTGCAGCCACAAGCCATTATGGGCTCCGGCATAGTTGAGTATGTTGTGTGACCTCTTTCAGTGGTAGACTAGCAGATGTAGGGGATGTAGGTGGTACTATATACCCATCGTAAAGAGTTAATGCTTCTGAAAGACTGAGTCTCGGTCATCCGTTTCTCAAACATCATGTAGTGCGAGAAATTTAACGGAGGAGATAGAGTCTTGTGGGGAAAAGTGTGCAAACCTCTGCAGGGTGTACAAACTAATCATGATTAGTCATGTCCCCGGATATGGACATCTTGAGTATCTGGTGCTTGAATTATTATGTTGATCTCATCACTTTGCTTAATTAATTTGTTGGGTTATAACTTTTAATTTTGGGATTGAGTTGGTGTTACCTTCTCAATGTTTTCAACAAACTTTTTAGTTAAATAAAATATGTTCCTTTGTTGTAGAGAAAAACTAGCTTTATGCAAATGAAAACCATAGAGCCTCCACCAGCTATATATGCATGTAGTGTTAGCTGTTATTCTGTTATTTGCTCTATAGTGTTATCTTGCCAGCATATTGCATGTGCTGACCTAGGCTGCAACGAATTATGTTGCAGAATTTTCAGATGAGGAGTAAGGTGCGCTAGGTCGTTGTCATGCACTCAGTTTTGCCGTGGAGTTGGATGGACTCATTTATCTTCAAAGATTCCGCAGTTATCTTATTTAGATGGCCTTCAACCTTATTATTGTAATAAGTTCTCTTTTTGAGACTCTCGATGTAATAAGTGTGTGATTGAAACTCTGCAATAAATCCTCAAGTACTGTGTGTGTCAGCAATACCGATCCAGGGATGACACTTAAGCACAGAGACTTGACCGTCCGAGGTCTAGTCGCTACATAAACTTGACGAGCCTAGCGTATGCAGATATGGCCTTGGAACACTGAGACCGAAAGGTCGAACGTGAATCATATAGTAGATGTGATCAACATAGAGATGTTCACCATTAAAAATTACTCCATCTCACGTGATGATCGAACATGGTTTAGTTGATATGGATCACGTGATCATTTAGATGACTAGAGGGATGACTATATAAGTGGGAGTTCTTAAGTAATATGATTAATTGAACTTAAATTTATCATGAACTTAGTCATGATAGTTTTTTGCATATCTATATTGTTGTAGATCAATGGTCTGTGCTACCGTTCCCTTGAATTTTAATGCGTTCCTAGAGAAAGCTAAGTTGAAAGATGATGGTAGCAACTACACGGACTGGGTCCTTAACTTGAGGATTATCCTCATTGTTGCACAGAAGAATTACGTCCTGGAAGCACCGCTAGGTGCAAGACCCACTGGAGGAGCAACTCCGGATGTTATGAACATCTGGCAAACTAAAGTTGATGACTACTCGATAGTTCAGTGTGCCATGCTTTACGGCTTAGAATTGGGACTTCAAACACGTTTTGAACATCATGGAGCATATGAGATGTTCCAAGAGTTGAAGTTAATATTTCAAGCAAATGCCCGAGTTGAGATATATGAAGTCCCCAACAAGTTCTACAGCTGCAAGATGGAGGAGAACAGTTGTGTCAGTGAACACATACTCAGAATGTCTGGGTGCCATAACCACTTGACTCAGCTAGGAGTTAATCTTCCTGATGATAGTTTCATTGACAGAGTTCTTCAATCACTGCCACCAAGCTATAAAGGCTTCATGATGAACTATAACATGCAAGGGATGGAAAAGAAAATTCCCGATCTCTTCGCAATGCTAAAGGCTGCGGAGGTAGAAATCAAGAAGGAGCATCAAGTGTTGATGGTTAACAAGACCACTAGTTTCAAGAAAAAGGGCAAACAGAAGAAGGGGAACTCCAAAAAGGATAGCAAG
Organism: Triticum aestivum; assembly: GCF_018294505.1. Classification (NCBI taxonomy): domain Eukaryota; kingdom Viridiplantae; phylum Streptophyta; class Magnoliopsida; order Poales; family Poaceae; genus Triticum; species Triticum aestivum. The sequence goes on from NC_057812.1 coordinate 288,631,683, forward strand.
CAAGCTTCTGCTCCCCGGGAAGAAGCCCAAGTCTGGACCTAAGCCTGAAAATGAGTGCTTCTACTGCAAAGGGACTGATCACTAAAGCGGAACTGCCCCAAGTATTTGGCGGATAAGAAGGATGGCAAAGTGAAAGGTATATTTTATATACATGTTATTGATGTGTACCTTACTAATGTTTGTAGTAGCGCCTGGGTATTTGATACCGGTTCTGTTGCTCATATTTGCATCTCGAAACATGGGCTACGGATTAAATGAAGATTGGATAAGGACGAGGTGTGCGCGTCAGAAATGGTTCCAAGGTTGATGTGATCGTCGTCAGCATGCTACCTCTACATCTACCTTCGGGATTAGTTTTAGACCTGAATAATTGTTATTTTGTGCCAGCATTAAGCATGAACATTATATCTGGATCTTGTTTGATGTGAGACTGTTATTCATTTAAATTAGAGAATAATGGTTGTTCTATTTGTATGAGTAATATCTTTTATGGTCATGCACCCTTGATGAGTGGTATATTTTCTTAAATCTCGATCGTAGTGATACAGATATTCATAATATTGAATCCAAAAGATGCAAAGTTAATAATGATAGTGCAACTAATATGTCTGCAATGTATGTATAATTTTTGATTGTTCCATGCTATTACATTATCAATCTTGGATGTTTTATAATCATTTTATATCATTTTTTGATACTAACCTATTGACACAGTACCAAGTGCTAGTTGTTGTTTTTTCCATGTTTTTTACATCGCAGAAAATCAATATCAAACGGAGTCCAAATGCCACGAAACTTTACGGAGATTTTTTTGGACCGGAAGGAACATAATGGGCCCTAGCTGCGCCTGGGGGTGCCCCGAGGGGAGCACAACCCACCAGGGCACGCCTGGGCCTAGCGCGCCCTGGTGGGTTGTGCCCACCTTGGGCGCCCCCGGACCACCTCTTTGCTCTATAAATACCCCAATATTCCCAAAACCCTAGGGGAGTCGATGAAATATTCATCCAACTGCCACAGAGTCCAGAAGCACCATATCTAATCTAGACACCATCTCGGATGGGATTCACCACCTCCATTGGTGCATCTCCGATGATGTGTGAGTAGTTCTTTGTAGACCTTCGGGTCCATAGTTAGTAGCTATATGGATTCCCCTCTCTCTTGATTCTCAATACAATGGTCTCTTGGGGATCCATATGATGTAACTCTTTTGCGGTGTGTTTGTTGGGATCCGATGAACTTTGAGTTTATGGTCAGATCTATCTCTTTTTATACCCATGAAAGTATTTGAGTTTCTTTGATCTCTTTTATGCATGATTGCTTATAGCCTCGTATTTCTTCTATGATATTTTTGTTTTGTTTGGCCAACTTGATCTATTTATCTTGCAATGGGAAGAGCTGCTTTGTAGTGGGTTCGATCTTACGGTGCTTGATCCCAGTGATAGAAGGGGAACCGACACGTATGTATCATTGCTACTAAGGATAAAACGATGGGGTCTATGTCTACATAGATAGATCTTGTCTACATCATGTCATTGTTCTTATTGCATTACTCCGTTTGTCCATGAACTTAATACACTAGATGCATGCTGGACAGCGGTCGATGTGTGGAGTAATAGTAGTAGATGTAGGCAGGAGTCGGTCTACTAATCTTGGACGTGATGCCTATGTAATGATCATAGCCTGGATATCGTCATGAGTATTTGAAGTTCTATCAATTGCCCAACAGTAATTTGTTCACCCACCGTTTTCTATTTTTCTCGAGAGAAGCCACTAGTGAAACCTACGACCCCCGGGTCTCTTTCTCATATATTTGCCTTTGCAATCTACTTTTATTTGCCTTTTATTTTCAGATCTATTAAACCAAAAATACAAAATACTTTGTTGCACTTTATTTTATTTGCAATCTATTTATTCAATCTATTACAACTTTCTCCCATCAACGCACCAATTTCTGGCACCGTTACCCGAAAAGGATTGACAACCCCTTTAACACGATGGGTTGCGAGTGTTTGTTATTTGTGTGTAGGGGTTGTTTACGTTGTTATGCTTGGTTCTCCTACTGGTTCGATAACCTTGGTTTCATACCTATCGCCGTTGTGCTGCATCATCCCTTCCTCTTTGGGGAAATACCGACGTAGCTTCAAGCGACATCAAAAGGAATTTCTAGCGCCGTTGGCGGGGAGGATCTACAACATATACCAGGTTCCCAATTACAAATCTCATCTCCTCGCAATTTACATTATTTGCCATTTGCTTCTCGTTTTCCTCTCCCCCAATTCACAAAAATTTGCCGTTTTATTCGCCCCTCTTTTTCCGTTCGCCGTTTTCTTGCCAGATTTGTTTTTCTGTGCAACTTTGTTTGCCGTTATTATCATCATGAATAGTCCTTCATCTATTGCGTGCACTTCCGAGAACGAAGTTCACAATATTAAACAAAGGGGAGGAGAAAATTTCAAAGATCCTTGGTATAGAATTTGCAATGATCATAATAGATCTATCCGAAAGCAATCTACCATTGTTCTTCTTCGTTGTTTTTATGTGGGCATCACCGCTTGGTATAGATTCGTCCTTGATACGATTAACGGTAGAAATTTCTTGATGTGTCCCTCTCTTGATGCTTTTAATTCTATGGGAAATTTAGTAGGGTCACCACCTCTTATGATTAATGAAACAACTTTGACTCTTGAGCATGTCATGGAAAGATTAGATGCTATTGAAAAGAAAATGCTCACCGAAGATCGTACGAAAATTGTAGATAAAAATATGCATAATTGTTCCACCAATATTGGGTCAAAAGCGGGATTTATTTTTAAGTTGTTAAAAGAAAAGGGTACCGTAATCCATGAAATAATAGAAGAAAGCCCGTCTCGGATCGATAAATTAGAATAAATTTTTAGTAATCTAAGCACAGCTTTCACTTCCGCTATAACTATGGAAAAAACCCATAAAGATTGGAAAATCTACCAAGAACAAGGGTGCAACCTCTAGTAATAGTAATAAAGAAGATCTTAAGATGATTGGTATTCACTCGGATTTTGTTGAAATGATAAGAGATGCTTTTTGCAAGAATGAAATCTTTGAATTTATTCCTAGAAGTGTTGTTATTGAAGATCTTTATGCTAAATATTTGAAGGATTCTAAGTGTTTGATTGAAGAGTTGGACAAAGATGACAAAACTGAGATCCTTGCTTTATGCATAGCTAAGGGCGTAAAATTATAGCGCTTGTTGGGAGGCAACCCAATGAATAAAATTTATTTGTGCTTGTTGCTTCCTGTTTTTGAGAGATAGCACAATTATGCTACTATTATGATTGTGTTTTTTATGTTTTAATTAGTGTTTGTGCCAAGTAAAGCCTTTAGGATCTTCTGGGGTGATAGTTGTTTGATCTTGCTGAGAAAACAGAAACTTTGCACTCACGAAAATAATTCTCAATTTTTACCAGAGAGCGATAAAATACCGATTCCACTTGCAGTAGATCAATATACAAATTTCACAGGTCTTCCTATCTTTTCAGAAGTTTTGGAGTTATATAATTATTCGAAATAGTCAGATTGCTACGGACTGTTCTGTTTTGACAGATTCTGTTTTCTTTGCATCGTGTGCTTATTTTGATGGCTCTATGCTTTTATTTGATGAGTTTTGCCATAGAAAGGTTGGAATAAAGTAGATATAATGCAAGAATAAAATATAAATTGGTTTGATACAACACATATGGTAGTAATTTATTATTTTCTTATACTAACGGATATCACGAAGGTTTTGTTGAGTTTTGTGTGATTGAAGTTTTCAAGTTTTGGGTTATCTTACGATGGATGAAGGAATAAGGAGTATAACAGCCTAAGCTTGGGGATGCCCCGGCATCCCAAGCTATTATCCAAAAATGAGCAACCAACTAAGCTTTGGGCTGCCCCCGAGTGGCATCCCCTCTTTTTTCTAACGACCATCGGTATTTTACTCGAAACTATATTTTTATTCGTCACATACTATGTGTTTTGCTTGGAGCCTCTTGTATGATATGAGTCTTTGCTTGTTTTATTTTGTGTTTTAAGTCTTGATCCCTGGCTGGACACACCTATTTGAGAGAGCCAAAATTATGTCATGACTTGTTAGAATTGCTCTCTTTGCTTCACTTAATTTTTTTATAAGCTATGGACTTGCTCTAGTGCTTCACTTAAATCTTTTTAGCACGGTGTGCTTTAGTATTTTTGAAGGAATGCTCTCTTGCTTCACTTAGATTTATTTGAGAGTTTGTAAAGTTTTCAAGAAATTATCTCTTGCTTCACTTAAATTAATTTGAGAGAAAGAAAAATTATGCTCATGATCTTCACTTATATTTGTTTGAGCTTATGAAAAGCAACAGATGAAAATTAGTCCCAGAGTGATAGATATCCAAGAAGGATATAATAAAAACTTTCATGAAGATCAATGGAAAAAATAAACTTGATTCTTAGTAATATTTTTGAGATATGATGATGCGATATGTGAGTCATCTTGATGAGTAATTATACTTTAGTAAGAATATTGGTGTTAAGGTTTGTGATTCCCTATGCAAGCACGAAAGTCAATAGTCATGCAATGAAATTATATCATACTTGTGGTGCATTATTCGGTGTTAGTTATGCTTAATGCTTGCTTATGAGATTATTTGTTTCTTGGTTGGTCGCTTCTCAATCTTTTGCTAGCCTTCATTTTGCACTAAGTACGATCACTGCTTGTGCATCCGAAAATCTTTAAACCAGTTTTGCCACATGAGTCCACTATATCTACCTATATGCGGTATTATTTTGCCGTTCTAAGCAAATTTGTATGTGCCATCTCTAATTTTCAAAATAAACTTCTCTTTTGTGTGTTCATTTCGCTCATGGAGCGGTGAGGGGTGGCTAATATTTTCCATGCTAGAGTGTTATTCTCATGATGAGTGTTTATTCACTTGTCATTGCACGAGCGTAAGGCAAAGGTATTAGGGATGCCCAATCCCTAAATGAAAAATGAATATACTTTATGTTGTCAAATAATAAATTCCTTGGAAAGTGTTGGTATGGAGGGCAACCGTGGATACGGCTAGCCATGGAAAGTGAAAGTATGGTGGAAAAGGAATAAACTTTATTTTTTGTTTGGGAACCACCTATGATATATCTAAGCATGGAAAGTATTGAGAACTCTAAGTCATTTTCGCTGGTGGGATGGATACACCTCCCAAAATGTTTTTATCTCTAAGTTTTTCGCTTTCAGCTCTGGCACCTCTACAAATCCCTACTTCCCTCTACGAAGGGCCTTTCTTTTACTTTATGCAATTTTTATTTTTGAATTTGTGTCTCCATCTTCTCTTATAAAAGCACCAACTAGGAGGCAATATGATCGTACTTGAGTATTGGGTGTAGCTAATATGCGAGTGTGTTTCATGAATGGATCAATGGTTGAGCATGATGGGCTAGGGATAACTTATTTTAGCGTTGATATTTTGGAAGACATGGTTGCTTATTGATATGCTTGAGTATTTAAATTATCATGTCAAAACTAGACTATTGCTTTGAACAATATAAAAGTCCAAATGTCCATGCTATAAAGAAAAGAATATGATATGACATGTTAGGAAGCATTCCACATCAAAAATTCTGTTTTTATCACTTGCCTACTCGAGGACGAGTAGGAGTTAAGCTTGGGGATGCTGATACGCCTCCAACGTATCTATAATTTTTTATTGTTCCATGCTGTTATATTATCAATCTTGGCTGTTTTATAATCATTTTATAGTCATTTTATATCATTTTTTGGGTACTAACCTATTAACATAGTGCCAAGTGCTAGTTGCTGTTTTTTCCAAGTTTTTTACATTGCAGAAAATCAATATTAAACGGAGTCCAAATGCTGAGAAACTTTGTGGAGATTTTTTTGGGACCAGAAGGAACATATGGGCCCTGGCTGCGCCTGGGGGTGCCCCGAGGGGAGCAAAACCCACCAGGGCGCGCTAGGAGGCCCAGGCGCGCCCTGGTGGGTTATGCCCACCTCGGGTGCCCCCCGGACCGCCTCTTTGCTCTATAAATACCCTAATATTACCAAAACCCTAGGGGAGTCGACGAAATATTCATCCATCCCCCATAGAGTCCAGAACCACCAAATCCAATCTAGACACCATCTCGGATGAGGTTGATAACCCACAAGTATAGGGGATCAATTGTAGCCTCTTTAGAAGTAAGGGCGTCGAACCCAACGAGGAGCTAAAGGTAGAAATAATATTCCCTCAAGTTCTATCGACCACCGATACAACTCTACGCATGCTTAACATTCGCTTTACCTAGAACAAGTATGAAACTATAAGTACTTTGTAGGTGTAACGGGATAGGTTTGCAAGAATATAAAGAGCATGTAAATAAAAACTAGGGGCTGTTTTAGTTAAAGAAGCAATAAAGTTAGTATAGCGAGTGTGGAAAAGTGGTGGTAGGAGTTGTGAAATTGTCCCTAAGCAATTGACTACTCTACTAGACCGATAGCAAGTTTTATGTGGGAGAGGCCACTGCTAGCATGTCATTCCTGACTTGGAATACTATGCACTTATGATTGGAACTATTAGCAAGCATCCGCAACTACTAACGTTCATTAAGGTAAAACCCAACCATAGCATTAAGATATATTGGCCCCCCTTGAATCCCGTATGCATCAATTTCTATGCTAGGTTGAAGCTTCTGTCACTCTTGCCCTCCAATACATAGTCCTATCAACATACAACTAACACTACGGTGTGATCCATGTGCGTTCTCATATGATGGGCACCAAAGGAAAACAACATAACCACAAACAAATTAAGGCAATCATAGCAATTCGCCAATTATAGATAGGACAATGAAAATCTACTCAGACATCATAGGATGGCAACACATCATTGGATAATAATATGAAGCATAAAGCACCATGTTCAAGTAGAGGGTACATCGGGATGCGGGAGAGTGGACCACTATAGATAGATGGGGGGAGGTGATGAAGATGTTGGTGAAGATGACGAAGGTGTTGGTGTAGATCGCCGTCACGCGATGATGGCACCGGCGGCGTTCCGGCGCCACCGGGAGAGAGGGGCAGAGGGGCCCCCTTCTTCTTCTTCTTCTTATTATTATTATTATTCATCCTTGACCTTCTACCTAGATGGGAGAAGGGTTTCCCCTCTGGTCCATGGCCTCCATGGCGGCGGAGGGGTGAGAGCCCCTCCGAGATTGGATCTGTCTCTCTGTCTCTCACAGTTCCTGCGTTCCAGATTACGGCCTTTCACCGTTTCTTATATTCCCGGAGATCCGTAACTCCTATTGGGCTGAAATTTTAACACGGTTTCTATCCAGATATTGGATTTCCTGCGGCGAAAGAAGGGCACCAACCGCCTTACGGGGTGGACACGAGGGCCTAGGGCGCGCCTGACCCCCAAGGGCATGCCCCCTACCTCGTGCCCCCCTCAGGCATTGTCTCGCGTTGATTCTTCTTCCCAAAAATCACATATATTCCAAAAAAAATCTCCATCAGTTTTTATCCCATTTGGACTCTGTTTGATATGGATTTTCTGCGAAACAAAAAACATGCAACAAACAGGAACTGGCACTGGGCACTGGATCAATATGTTAGTCCCAAAAATAGTATAAAAAGTTGCCAAAAGTATGTAAAAGTTGTAGAATATTGGCATGGAACAATCAAAAATTATAGATACGACGGAGACGTATCAGCATCCCCAATCTTAATTCCTGCTCGTCCTCGAGTAGGTAAATGATAAAAAAGTTAATTTTTGATGTGGAATGCTACCTAGCATAATGTTGATCATGTAATCTAATCATGGCATGAATATTAAGACACAAGTGATTCAAAGCAATAGTCTATCATTTGACATTAAGACAATAATACTTCAAGCATACTAATAAAACATGGCCAAAGAAAGTTATCCCTACAAAATCATATGGTCTGTCTATGCTCCATCTTCACCACATAAAGCATTCAAATCATGCACAACCCCGATGACAAGCGAAGCAATTGTTTCATACTTTTGACATTCTCAAACCTTTTCAACTTTCACGCAATACATGAGCGTGAGCCATGGACATAACACTATATGTGGAATAGAATATAATGGTGGATGTTGTGTGGAGAAGGCAAAAAGGAGAAAGTCTCACATCGACGAGGCTAATCAACGGGCTATGGAGATGCCCATCAATTGATGTCAATGCAAGGAGTAGGGATTGCCATGCAACGTATGCACTAAGAGCTATAAGTGTATGAAAGCTCAAACTGAAACTAAGTGGGTGTTAATCCAACTTGCTTGCTCATGAAGACCTAGGGCATTTGAGGAAGCCCATCATTGGAATATACAAGCCAAGTTCTATAATGAAAATTCCCACTAGTATATGAAAGTGATAACTCAAGAGACTCTCTATATGAAGAACATGGTGCTACTCTAAAGCACAAGTGTGGCAAAAGGATAGTAACATTGTCCCTTCTCTCTTTTCTCTCATTTTTTATTTTTTCTCTTATTTTTTTCTCTTTTTAGGCTTCTTTGGCCTCTCTCTTTTTTGGGGGGCTTCTTTGGCCACCTTTATTTTGATAACCTCACATGGGACAATGTTCTAATAATGATGATCACACACTTTTATTTACTTGCAACTCAATATTACAACTCGATACTAGAACAAAGATATGACTCTATATGAATGCCTCCGGTGGTGTACCAGGATGTGCAATGATCTAGCGTAGCAATGACATCCAAAAATGGACAAGCCATGAAAACATCATGCTAGCTATCTAACGATCATGCAAAGCAATATGACAATAAATGCCCAAGTCATGTATATGATGATAATGGAAGTTGCATGGAATATATCTCGGAATGTCTATGGAAATGCCATGATAGGTAGGTATGGTGGCTGTTTTGAGGAAGATATAAGGAGGCTTATGTGTGATAGAGCGTATCGTATCACGGGGTTTGGATGCACCGGCGAAGTTTGCACCAACTCTCGAGGTGAGAAAGGGCAATGCACGGTACCGAAGAGGCTTGCAATGATGGAAGGGTGAGAGTGCGTATAATCCATGGACTCAACATTAGTCATAAAGGACTCACATACTTATTGCAAAAATCTAGAAGCTATCGAAACAAAGCATTAGACGCATGCTCCTAGGGGGATAGTTTGGCAGGAAAAGACCATCGCTCATCCCCGACCGCCACTCATAAGGAAGACAATCAATAAATACCCCATGCTCCAACTTCGTTACATAACGGTTCTCCATACATGCATGCTACGTGAATCACAAAATTCAACACAAGTATTTCTACAACCACAACTACCCACTAGCATGACTCTAATATCACCATCCCTATATCGCAAAACTATTGCAAGGAATCAAACATATCATATTCAGTGATCTACAAGTTTTATGTAGGATTTTATGACTAACCATGTGAATGACCAATTCCTGTCATCTCTCTAAATAGATATAAGTGAAGCAAGAGAGTTTTATTCTTTATACAAAATATATGCCCATGCTCTAACAAATATAAGTGAAGCAAAAGAGCATTCTACAAATGGCGGTTTTCTATTTGAAGAGAAACAGGCAATCCAAACTTCAAATGATATAAGTGAAGCACATGAAGCATTCTATAAAGCCATACTCAAAAGATATAAGTGAAGTGCAAAGAGCATTCTACAAATCAACCATGGACTATCTCATACCAGCATGGTGCATCAAAGAAAAGTGAAAACTAAATGCAAAAGACGCTCCAAGATTTGCACATATCGCATGAACGAACGAATCCGAAAATATACCGATACTTGTTGAAGAAAGATGGGATGCCTTCCGGGGCATCACCAAGCTTAGACGCTTGAGTCTCCTTGAATATTTACTCGGGGTGCCTTGGGCATCCCCAAGCTTGAGCTCTTGCCTCTCCTCCTTCTCCTCATATTGTGACCTCCTCGATCTTTGATCACTTCATCCACACAAAACTCAACAGAAAGCTCGGTAAGATCCGTTAGGATAACAAAGAAAATCACTACTCTAAGTACTGTTGCAAACCAATTCATATTTTGTTTTTTCATTGTAGATACTGTAATATAGCTTTTCCATGGCTTAATCCACTGATAGAAATCGATAGTTTCATCAAAACAAGCAAACTATGCATCAAAAATAGAATCTGCCTTAAACCGGACAATCTGTAGTAATCTGAACATTCACCATACTTATGGTACTCCAAAAATTCTGAACAAAATAGTAAAAATAAACAATTTGTATAGAAAGACATTGCAAAAGTTTCAGAACTGTTTGACATTCCAGTAAAAAATGTAAAATCCCACACTACAGCCAAAGTTTCTGCATTGCACCGCACAAACCAACAAGCAATGTAAACATCCTAAAGGCAAATCTTGGCACATTATTCTTGTTTTTAAACTTTATAAAAGCACACAACATAAATAAATGACTCTCTAAAACTTCCGGGTTGTCTCCCTGGCAGCGCTTTCTTTAAAGCCATTAAGCTAGGCATATAGTGCTCAAGTAATGGATCCACCCGGATCCCAAGGTATATCAAAGCCAATTTTAATTAACAATGATTTGTGATTTAGTAGTGAGCACAAAGTAATATATATCATGCAACAACAAAGTCTAACTCTCTTCCTATGTATCGGCATGTCATAACAGAACAATTCATGCACACATAGTAAAGGCCAATGCATAGTATAAACAGTTTCTTGCAATTTTATCATATTGGAAACATGGAGAGGCGGAGATGTAGTTCCTCTCTCATAATAATTGCAAGGAGGAGAAGCAAGCACATGCATATTATATCTATCAAAATCATCATGTGTAGTAGTAAAACGCAACCCATCAATATAATCCTTAATAAGGGCAAACTTCTCCGATAGTGTAGTCGGGAGAATTCAAAAAGATAATCAGACTATCATGTGCGGGTGCAATAGCAACAATTTCATGTTTCACATAAGGAACTATAGCAAGTTCATCTCCATAAGTGTAATTCATATTGGCATCTTGGCCACAAGCATAGCAAGCATCATCAAAAAGGGATATTTCAAAAGAATCAACGGGATCATAACAATCATCATAGCAATCATCCTTCAGTAAGCACGAAGGGAAATTAAACAATGTATGCGTTGAAGAGTTACTCTCATTAGAAGGTGGGCATGGGTAGCTAATCCGCTCTTCCTCCTTTTGTTCTTCTCTCTCATCATCATCTTTTTCCTCCAATGAGCCCATAGTTTCATCAATTCCTTCTTCCATAGACTCCTGCAAAATATTAGTCTCTTCTTGGAAAGTGGAGGAGTCCTCAATATATGTTTTAACATAGGCATTAGATGCATAATTATCATAACAATATTTAAGTATGGCAACATTTTCAGATTTGTAAAGAGTAGCATCATACTTTCCAATCAAAGAAGCAATTTCATAAGCACCCTTAAAAGCAACAAATTCTTCAATTTGTTGAACATCATAGTAATTATAAACACCATTAGCATACGAAGATACGGTTCCATTATCACTAAACTCACATTGGTAGGGAAGGTGTTTCTTAGGGTCTTCAGAACAACAAGCAAAATCATATATTTCACATAAATTCCAAGCATAGCATTGCAAACAATGAATTTAATCCAGTAAATGTTTCCCTTTTTCAGATATGCGGTGTCGCACATAATAAGCATGCTCATCTAAAGATTTGACCTCAACTAAGCTAGTTGGGGTTTCAGCACGAGCACATAGGGATCGAAGATAATCCAAGTAAAAAGTTTCAGGAGTGTGATAGATTTTGAGTGGTTCTTCAACCATTGGTGTAGTAGGTACAACTAATTTTTTTGGTATTTTTGCGTTTCCTACCCATAACTAAATATAGAAAACAAGAGCACAAAATAAAAACTACTTAGTGATAAAGCAAACAAGCACACACGAGAATATTCACCCCATGCTATAACTCCCCGGCAACGACACCAGAAAAAGGTCTTGATAACTAATGACCCACAAGTGTAGGGGATCTATCATAGCCTTTTTGATAAGTAAGAGTGTCAAACCCAACAAGGAACAAAAGGAAATGATAAGCGGTTTTTAGCAAGGTATTCTCTACAAACACTAAAATTATCGGTAACAGATAGTTTTGTGATAAGGTAATTTGTACCGGGTAACAAGTAATAAAAGTAAATAAGGTGCAACAAGATGGCCCAATCCTTTTTGTAGCAAAGGAAAAGCCTGGACAAACTCTTATATAAAGGAAAGCGCTCCCGAGGACACATGGGAATTATCGTCAAGCTAGTTTTCATGACGTTCATATGATTTGTGTTCGGTACTTTGATAATTTGATATGTGGGTGGACCGGTGCTTGGGTACTGCCCTTACTTGTACAAGCATCCCACTTATGGTTGAACCCTATTGCAAGCATCCGCAACTACAAAATAAGTATTAAGGTAAACCTAACCATAGCATGAAACATATGGATCCAAATCAGCCCCTTACGAAGCAACTCATAAACTAGGGTTTAAGCTTCTGTCACTCTAGCAACCCATCATCTACTTATTACTCCCCAATGCCTTCCCCTAGGCCCAAACAATGGTGAAGTGTCATGTAGTCGACGTTCACATGACACCACTAGAGAAAAGACAACATACATCTCATCAAAATATCGAACGAATACCAAATTCACATGACTACTTATAGCAAGACTTCTCCCATGTCCTCAGGAACAAACGTAACTACTCAAAAATCATATTCATGTTCATAATCAGAGGGGTATTAATACGCATAAAGGTTCTGAACATATGATCTTCCACCGAATAAACCAACTAGCATCAACTACAAGGAGTAATCAACACTACTAGCAACCCACAGGTACCAATATGAGGCTTTGAGACAAAGATTGGATACAAGAGATGAACTAGGGTTTGAGATGAGATGGTGCTGGTGAATATGTTGATGGAGATTGACCCCCTCCCGATGAGAGGATTGTTGGTGATGACAATGGTGATGATTGCCCCCTCCCGGAGGGAAGCTTCCCCGGCAGAACAGCTCCGCCGGAGCCCTAGATTGGTTCCGCCAAGGTTCCGCCTCGTGGCGACGGAGTTTCGTCGCGTGAGCTAGCTTATGATTTTTTCCTTGACGAAAGACTCCATATAGCCAAAGATGGGTATCAGAGGGCCACCAGGAGGCCCATGAGGCAGGGGGAGCGCCCAGGGGGGTAGGGCGCGCCCCCACCCTCGTGGACGGTGGGTGGCCCCCCTCTGGTACTTCTTTTGCCCAATATTTTTATATATTCTGAAACGTGCTTCCATGAAGTTTCAGGACTTTTGGAGATGTGCAGAATAGGCCTCTAATATTTCTCCTTTTCCAGCCTAGAATTCCAGCTGCCGGCATTCCCCCTCTTCATGTAAACCTTGTAAAATAAGAGAGAATATGCATAAGTATTGTGACATAATGTGTAATAACAGCCCATAATGCAATAAATATCGATATAAAAGCATGATGCAAAATGGACGTATCAACTCCCCCAAGTTTAGACCTCGCTTGTCCTCAAGCGAAAGCCGATATCGAAAAATATGTTCACATGTTTAGAGATAGAGGTGTCGATAAAATAAAATACAAATATGAGGGCATCATGATCATTCTTAGAGCATCAACATATATATATATATATACATATTGTCATATGATCTCTTATGCTAAAGTAACAATTCATTCACAGTTTCAAGTATGAATCATAAACTTCATTGAAAACTAATCAAACTATAATCTCAGTCATTGAAGTAATTGCAATTTATCATAACATCGGAAAGAGTCAATATAAGAGCTTTTCAGCAAGTCCACATACTCATCTATCATTTAGTCTTTCACAATTGCTAACACTCACGCAATATTTATGGGTATGAAGTTTTAGCCAGACACAGAGAAAGATAGGGGCTTATAGTTTTGCCTCCCAACTTTTTACCTCAAGGGTAATGTCAACAATAATAGTTCATGAAAACTCACATCCAATTAGCTATATATATCCAGATCTTTCCCACACATTGTGCTTGCCAAAGGGTAAAATGTAAAAAGGAAAGGTGAAGATCACCGTGACTCTTTGCATGAAGTATAGGACAAGAATAAAAGATAGGACCTTCGTAGAGGGAAGCAGAGGTTGTCATGTGTTTTTATGGTTGGATGCACAAAATCTTAATGCGAAAGAACGTCACTTTATATTGCCACTTGTGATATGGACCTTTATTATGCAGTCCATCGCTTTTATTTCTTCCACATCACAAGATCGTATGAAGCTTATTTTCTCCACACTAATAAGTCATACATATTAGAGAGAAATTTTTATTGCTTGAAATGATGACAACTTACTTGAAGGATCTTACTCAATCCATAGGTAGATATGGTGGACTCTCATGGCAAAACTAGGTTTAAGGATATTTGGAAGCACAAGTAGTATCTCTACTTGGTGCAAGGAATTTGTCTAGCATGAGAGGGAAAGGCAAGCTCAACATGTTGGATGATCCAAGGCAATATAATTTATTTTAGATGTAAGAAAACATAACCAATTACGTTGTCTTCCTTGTCCAACCTCAACTCTTTAGCATGTCATATTTTAATGAGTGCTCACAATCATAAAAGATGTCTAAGATAGTATATTCATGTGTGAAATCTATCTTTCTTTATTACTTCCTATTAATTGCAACGATGACCAAAACTATGTTTGACAACTCTCAACAACTTTTATTCATCATACTCTTTATATGTGAAGTCATTACTCTCCATAAGATCCACATGATCCCTTTATTTCTTTTTATTCTTTTTCTTTTATTTTATTCCCTCAAGATCATAGCAAGATAATCAAGCCCTTGACTTAACACTAATCATTATTATATATAGCTCACGGACTCGATTACATAGAAGGATCATAAAGAAAAACTCAAAACTAGATCATACTAAAACTTTATTCTACTAGATCAAGATATAACCAAAATGATCAAACTAAGAAAAAAGGTAAAGATAAAAGTGATGGTGATACGATACCGGGCACTCCCCCAAGCTTGGCAGTTGCCAAGGGGAGTGCCCATACCCATGTGTTTATGTCTCCTTCCTCAGAGGTCGTGATGATGGAGTTGTTGATGATGTGGGCTTGTCGTCCATCTTCCAAGGCATAGGCTCACCATCATAGAAGGATGATCGAGTCTCCGGGATCCTCAAATCTGCAGCCAAACTCATCCACTTGAATCTATATTCATACTCACAGTTTTGGTTTTGCAGGTCATAGATCTGGGCTTGGAGGTGCTCAATTTTCTCGTGAAGATTGAAGATGGCCTCCCCAATGTTCTTGTCATCCAGCTTGTGGTCGTTGGTGAACTCCGTAATCATTATATGATTGGAGTCGAGTCCATGTTCCACCATCTCCTGGCACTTGAAAACTTGTTGCTCCATTGCCTCGAGCCTTGTCTCCACGCTTTCGGTCCTCCTTGGTCCCTCAACATCACGGATGTGCAGCAACCCCTCACGCATCTCTATGGTGTGAGGGTGTTGCAGCACCTCTGTGAGGTAGGGGTTGATGACCTTCTCGAAGAACTTGTCCTTGGGGGCACTTGAAGACGCCATGGCGATCTAGATCTGTCAGAAAAACAGCTCAAAACAAAGACATAAGATATTTGCATGATACAGTGGTCAAAACCTTCGGGAGATTATATAATGAATTTTTACCAACCAAAAGAACTATCATGCAAGAAAACGGAGTCCGGAGAGCACATGCGGTGCCCACGAGGCAGGGGGCGCGCCTAGGAGGGTAGGGCACGCCCTCCACCCTTGTGGACGCCTCGTGTCCTTCCCGGACTGCTTCTTATTTTCCTATTTTCTTAAATATTCCAAAACAGAGAAAAATTGCTATTAGAACTGTTTTGAAGTCGGTTTACTTACGGTACCACATACCTATTCCTTTTCGGAGTCGGAAATGTTCTAGAAAGTGTCCCTTATGTATTCCTCCGGGGTTACGGTTTCAATAACATTAGTTTCAACATTTATGGGATTACCTGAGATATAATGTTTGATTCTTTGACCGTTAACCACCCTCGGATTTGTGCCTTCGAA
Organism: Triticum aestivum; assembly: GCF_018294505.1. NCBI lineage: Eukaryota > Viridiplantae > Streptophyta > Magnoliopsida > Poales > Poaceae > Triticum > Triticum aestivum. The sequence continues at coordinate 288,647,758 of NC_057812.1, forward strand.
GTTGTTGACCTCCTCGATGACATAAGGACCTTCCCATTTAGAGAGGAGTTTGCCTGCAAAAAATCTTAAACGAGAGTTGTATAACAATACATAATCACCTACATTAAACTCATGTTTTTGTATCCTTTTGTCATGCCATCTTTTAACTTTTTCTTTAAATAGTTTGACATTCTCATAAGCATGGGTTCTCCATTCATCAAGTGAGCTAATGTCAAAAAGCCTCTTCTCGCCGGCAAGTTTGAAATCATAATTGAGCTCTTTAATGGCCCAATATGCCTTATGTTCTAGTTCGAGAGGTAAGTGACAAGCTTTACCATAAACCATTTTATACGGAGACATACCCATAGGATTTTTATATGCAGTTCTATAGGCCCATAATGCATCATCAAGTTTCTTAGATCAATTCTTCCTAGATCTATTAACAGTCTTTTACAAAATTAATTTAAGCTCTCTATTACTCAATTCTACTTGACCACTAGACTGTGGATGATATGGAGATGCAATTCTATGGTAAACATCATACTTAGCAAGCATTCTACGAAAAGCACCATGAATAAAATGTGAACCACCATCAGTCATTACGTATCTAGGGACTCCAAACGTCGGAAAAATAACTTCTTTAAGCATCTTAATAGAGGTGTTATGATCAGCACTACTAGTTGGAATAGCTTCTACCCACTTAGTAATGTAATCAACAGCAACTAAAATATGTGTGTACCCATTAGAGGAAGGAAACAGTCCCATATAATCAAAGCCCCAAACATCAAAAGGTTCAATAACAAGTGAATAATTCATAGGCATTTCTTGACCTCTACTAATATTACCAATTCTTTGACATTCATCACAAGACAAAACAAACTTACGGGCATCCTTGAAGAGAGTAGGCCAATAAAAACCGGATTGCAATACCTTATGTGCAGTTCTATCTCCAGCATGGTGTCCTCCATAAGCCTCGGAGTGACACTTGCGTAGGATCAGTTCCTGTTCATGCTCAGGTACACAATGTCTAATAACACCATCTACTCCCTCTTTATAAAGATGTGGTTCGTCCCAAAAGTAATGTCTTAAATCGTAGAAGAACTTTTTCTTTTGCTGATATGTGAAACTAGGTGGTATAAATTTAGCAACAATGTAATTAGCATAATCAGCATACCATGGAGCAGTACGAGAAGCATTTACGATAGCTAATTGTTAATCAGGAAAGCTATCATCAATAGGTAGTGGGTCATCAAGAACATTCTCTAACCTAGACAAGTTGTCTGCAACGGGGTTCTCAGCTCCCTTTCTATCAATAATATGCAAATCAAATTCTTGTAGCAAGAGAACCCATCTAATAAGTCTAGGTTTAGCATCTTTCTTTTCCATAAGATATTTAATAATAGCATGATCAATGTGAACAGTTACTTTAGAATCAACAATATAAGGTCTGAACTTATCACAAGCAAACACAACTGCTAAAATTCTTTTTCAGTAGTAGCATAATTTATTTGAGCATTGTCTAGAGTTTTAATAGCATATTGAATAACATTTAATTTCTTATCAACTCTTTGTCCTAGAACAACCCCTACAGCATAATCACTAGCATCACACATGACTTCAAATGATAATTCCAATTAGGAGGCTGAACAATAGGTGCAGAAATCAAAGCTTTCTTAAGTATCTCAAATGCTTCTACATAGTCATCATCAAAAACAAAAGGAACATCCTTTTGTAAGAGATTAGTTAGATCCTAGAAATTTTATAGAAGTCCTTAATGAACCTCCTATAAAAACTGGCATGACCAAGGAAACTTCTTATACCTTTAATGTCCTTTCAATAGCATCAACTTTAGTTTTATCAACTTTAATACCTCTTTCAGAAATTTTATGCCCCAAGACAATACCTTCATTAACCATAAAGTGGCACTTCTCCCAATTCAAGACAAGATTAGTTTCTTCACATCTCTACAAAACTTGATCAAGGTTGCTTAAGCAATCATCAAAAGAAGTTCCGTAAATGGAGAAATCATCCATGAAAACCTCAACAATCTTTTCACAAAAGTCAGAGAATATAGCAGTCATACATCTTTGAAAAGTAGCAGGTGCATTACATAAACCAAAAGGCATACGTCTATAAGCAAAGATACCGAAAGGGCAAGTAAAAATTGTCTTTTCTTAATCCTCTTTTGACACAGGTATTTGAGAGAAACCATAATAACCAACTAGAAAGCAAAAATGTGTATGTTCGGATAATCTTTCTAGCATTTGATCAATAAAATGTAAAGGGTAATGATCCTTTTTATTAGCTTTATTTAATTTGCGGAAATCAATTACCATTCTATAACCTGTAACAATTGTTTGTGGGATCAATTCATCTTTATAATTAGGAACAACAGTAATACCTCCCTTCTTAGGGACATAATGGACAGGACTTACCCACTGACTATCAGCAACGGGGTAAACTATACCTGCCTCCAGAAGCTTTAGTATTTCTTTTCTTACCACTTCTTTCATCTTAGGATTTAACCATCGTTGGTGATCAACAACCGGTTTCGCGTCTTTCTCCAATTTTATTTTGTGCTGGCAGAGAGTGGGACTAATGCCTTTAAGATCATCAAGAGTATATCCAATAGCAGCACGGTGCTTCTTCACAGTTTTCAATAATTTCTTTCCTTCATGCTCTGAAAGGTTAGCACTAATAATAACATGATATATCTCTTTCTCATCAAGATAAGCATATTTAAGAGTATCAGGTAAAGATTTAAGCTCAAACACGGGATCACCCTTGGGTAGAGGAGGATCCTGTCGGGGATATACCCCGCGGCGTAACCCGGCCGGACTTGGCAATTCACCGGCGACCCGCACTGGCCAGACGGTTTACAAGCAACCTGACTGAACATTATGATTCACTGGTAACTCGGCGGGCGGGACAGACAGATGACAAGGCCCAAGGCCCAGAAGGCTGGTTTATGTTAATGGTGGTCCGGTTTAAGAAGAAAGGTGTAAGGAATATTTCCCTTACAAGGAATCAAGATCTGGACTTGTATCCGGTTTGTATTAGAAGATAGGCTAGTCCTAATCCTAATAGGACTCCACATGTAACCCTCCCCTTCAACATATATAAGGAGGGGCAAGGCTCCCCAAAGAGGGACAAGTAACAAGAAACAATCTTAGGGCTATACATAACTAGGAGCGCCGGTTTACGGTGACTCCCTCATGAGCATAATGAGACCTAGCCACAAACAGCATGTAGGGCTATTCCGGATGATGTTTCCCGAGGCCTGAAGCTGTCTAAATCCTTGTCTTGCGTGTTGCGTCTCTCGATTCTGATCAACCCTTTCAAGCACCGCATAGATGCGTTGTCCTCATGACTAAGTCCTCACACTAGGACATCTGCCGTGACAATTCCACGACAGTTGGCGCCCACCGTGGGGCCTGCGGATGATGGTGTTGAGTTCTTGGAGGGCACTATCCCAGGGATCGAGAAGCTCCCTCTGGCTTATTGAAGAAGTTTCGGCCGGTTCATTAGAGAGTTCAGCTGGCTCGCCGAAAAAGTTCCGTCAGGCTCATCGAAAGGTTCCGCCGGCTCATGGGAAGGTTCTAGCCGGATTATTGAAAAGTTCTGAGCACTTCGACATAAGGTTCCGTCTGAATCACCAAAAGGTTCCGATTGCCTCGACAAAAAGTTCTGTCCAAATCACCAAAGGGTTCCAGCCGAATCACCAAAAGGTTCCATCCGAGTCGATAAAGAGTTCTGACCTAGATTATGAAAAAGGTTCCGGCTGGATTATCAAGAGGTTCCGGTTCAAAAGTTCCGTATTATCAAAAGTTCCGGACGGATTATCAAGAGGTTCCAGTTCAAAAGTTCCGGATTATCAAAAGTTCCCGTCGGATTATCAACAAGTTCCGGTTTCAGAAATTTCAGCTCAACAAGTTCCTGCCGGGTTATGTGGAGACCTCAGGCACTAGAAGACACAGAACCAATCAACTCTTCTGTCAAAAACAAAAGCAACACTATGCATTATCCAACGCCAGCATCCGGCAAAAAATACCAGGTGTTATTTTTCCTATGTATTTTATCGGTACATGTTAATTCATCCGACAACAATACTCTGGTCTGTAATGTCTTTACACATGGCAACTATTAAAAAAAGGGTGGGAGTATACCAAGGATGCATGTTCGGCTGTGCCGCACGGCTTCACGGACAGGCGTGTCATGGTCTGGTTTACATCAACGCACCGGCCGACTCGCCTGTCCGCGCCGCATTACGGCACCACAGACGAGTCGCACACCCGCCCTCGCGACCGGTTCACGCGTCTGCATCGGCTTACAATGAGGACAATTTGTTCGTCCGCACGGCTTATAAACGCCGTGGCCGATTCATTTGCCTGCTCCCGCGGCCGATTCACCCATGAGGGATTTCAGTTTCACCTAGTGATCATCAACTTCATGGCGGATTATTTTCCGGCCTAAGATGTCCATCTAAAATATATTTTATTAGCACATATTATTTTTGTCAAAGATCAGTTTATCTTTGCCTTGGTCTACAATATTGTTCATGCAGGACAATTATTCAATGCAAAAGCTATGGTTGTGTCATGGATGTATAACTCACGCCACCATTATAATGCGCTAGTATCTTACCATGCCATCAAGATCAATGAACATATGTGCAAGCCACCATTCTGCAGACCAGTTTACATCAATATGATGTGGTTAACTCGCCCATCCACGCCGGTTTACAACGCCACGGCCGATTCATGTGTCTGTGCCGCCTCCGAAGCCGCGGCCGTCTTTGTCGTCTGTCTCTCACGGCCTGGTCTATATCAACACACTGGGCCGCACATGTCTGCATGAGCTGTTTATTGACCGCCGTTTGCGATGGATGACTCAATGGACATGCGCACAAGTCACCGCCACTATAGTTTGGTTAGACTTCAAACAACCAGCTGGGATGAACCATTGGCCGGATTATTGACACAAATCATACGGAGTCATTTATGACCCGCCACGATTGGCCTCAAGCTTCTGTGGATTTGCATTGCATTATCAACACTAAGGATATACAATGAGTGTTGCTAAGATCATTAACTCGCCACCTTGCTTCCAGCTTCAACATATGACAGTGGTCCACTATTCAGCTATATGCCGGTTTATATTAGGGCCAAGTATGAAGAATCTCAAGCCAACTCCTCGAGTCGTCTTAAGACTTGGGGGCTATGATTGTTGGAAATATGCCCTAGAGGCAATAATAAAATGATTATTATAATATTTCCTTGTTCATGATAATTGTCTATTATTCATGCTATAATTGTGTTATCCAGAAATCATAATACATGTGTGAATACATAGACCATAACATGTGCCTAGTGAGCCTCTAGTTGACTAGCTCGTTGATCAACAGATAGTCATGGTTTCCTGACTATAGACATTGGATGTCATTGATAACGGGATCACATCATTAGGAGAATGATGTGATGGACAAGACCCAATCCTAAGCATAGCACAAGATAGTGTAGTTCGTTTGCTAGAGCTTTTCCAATGTCAAGTATCATTTCCTTAGACCATGAGATCGTGTAACTCCCGGATGCCGTAGGAGTGCTTTGGGTGTACCAAACGTCACAACGTAACTGGGTGACTATAAAGGTATACTACAGGTATCCCCGAAAGTATCTGTTGGGTTGACACGGATCGAGACTGGGATTTGTCACTCCGTATGACGGAGAGGTATCTCTAGGCCCACTCAGCAATGCATCATCATAATGAGCTCAATGTGACCAAGTGTTTGGTCACGGGATCATGCATTACGGTACGAGTAAAGTGACTTGCCGGTAACGAGATTGAACGAGGTATTGGGATACCGACGATCGAATCTCGGGCAAGTAACGTACCGATTGACAAAGGGAATTGAATACGGGATTGATTGAATCCTCGACATCATGGTTCATCCGATGAGGTCATCATGGAACATGTGGGAGCCAACATGGGTATCCAGATCCCGCTGTTGGTTATTGACCGGAGAGTCGTCTCGGTCATGTCTGCGTGTCTCCCGAAGCCGTAGGGTCTACACACTTAAGGTTCGGTAACGCTAGGGTTGTAGAGATATTAGTATGCGGTAACCCGAAAGTTGTTTGGAGTCCCGGATGAGATCCCGGACATCACGAGGAGTTCCGGAATGGTCCGGAGGTAAAGATTTATATATAGGAAGTCCAGTTTCGGCCATCGGGAAAGTTTCAGGGGTAATCGGTATTGTACCGGGACCACCGGAAGGGTCCCGGGGGTCCACCGGGTGGGGCCACCTATCCCGGAGGGCCCCATGGGCTGAAGTGGGAGGGGAACCAGTCCCTGGTGGGCTGGTGCACCCCCCATGGGCCTCCCCCTGCGCCTAGGGTTGGAAACCCTAGGGGTGGGGCGCCCCACCTGACTTGGGGGGCAAGTTCCCCCTTGGCCGCCGCCCCCCTTGGAGATGGGATCTCCTAGGGCCAGCGCCCCCCTAGGGGCCCTATATATAGTGGGGGGAGGGAGGGCAGCCACCCCCAAGTCCCTGGCACGTCCCTCTCCCCTCGTAACACCTCTCTCTCTCTCTCTCTCGTTGGAGCTTGGTGAAGCCCTGCCGAGATCACCACTGCTTCCATCAGCACGCCGTCATGCTGCTGGATCTCCATCAACCTCTCCTTCCCCTTGCTGGATCAAGAAGGAGGAGACGTCTTCCCAACCGTACTTGTGTTGAACGTGGCGGTGCCGTCCGTTCGGCGCTCGATCATCGGTGATTTGGATCACGACGAGTACGACTCCATCAACCCTGTTCTCTTGAACGGTTCCGCTCGCGATCTATAAGGGTATGTAGATGCACTCCCCTCTCCCTCGTTGCTAGATGACTCCATAGATTGATCTTGGTGATGCATAGAAAATTTTAAAATTCTGCTACGTTCCCCAACAACGATGACATGACTCAACAAATCTTGCGAGTTTCAGCAAAGTTTAAGAACCTCAAGACGATGGAGGGAAAGATAACCCAGTCCCGGAGGCTACTACCATATTGATGAAAATTTAAAGGCCGTCAGAAAATTTCTGGTTCAAAATGAAGAATTTCAGTTTAAAATTAAGCTCAAGGGAAGTCAGTCTCACTGAAGATCTCAAATCTGGTTTAAAAATTTCCGATTCAAAAAGAATTAATTTCTCGCAAGTTCGAGTTTAAAGGCTGTCAGAATATTTCCAGCTAAAAATGAAGATTCTGGTTTAAAATCCGGCTCAAGGGAAAGATGTCTCCCACAAAGCTTGGAAGCTCTCAATATCCGGTTCAAAATCCTGGTTCAAGAAGAATTTATCTCTTGCAAAAAGTTAAAGGTTGCCGAAGAGGACATGTTGCCATGACACGCCGTTCAAACATGGGTTATCCTGCATTATTGTCTTATCATATTATTGATCACATGGGGGCTTCTGTTTATAAAGCGGAGTTCTGATTACATATTGATCCGACTATCAAGCTAATATTATCATAAGAGCACAGCTCTGGTTACTTCGGTAATCCGGCTATCAAGCCAATATTATCACAAGGGGCCGAAGAGAGTCTGTTGCATAGCACAGCTCAAACATGGGTATCCCTTGAGCACAACTCACAATATCACTTGGGGGCTATGTTCGAACCATAGTCACACCTCTTGATAGGCTTAAGGCCACTAGGGAAATCATTTGGGGGCTCTGGTCGTATCCGAACCATAGTCACACCTCTTGATAGGCATAAGGGCACCAGGGAAATCACTTGGGGGCTTGGTCGTATCCGAACCATAGCTACACCTCTTGATAGGCATAAGGCCACCAGGGAAATCACTTGGGGGCTATGGGTTCAAACCATAGTTACACCTCTTGATAGGCATAAGGGCACTAGGGAAATCACTTGGGGGCTTGGTCGTATTCGAACCATAGCTACACCTTTTGATCGGTGCAATGCCACAATTATGACTACATGGGGGCTCTGGTCATATCTGAACCATAGCTTAAACCCTCTTGATCATACATATACATCATCATATATTGCATCATACATTGCACCATCATTACATCATCATAGCATATATCATATGTGCTTGGATATACCGGCGTTCATTAACCCAGCTTGACTTTCAACGGAAAGTTGTTTATACATGATCACTTATAATTCGGCGCTTATTAACCCGGTCTGGTTTTGACTATAAGTCGCCAGTGCTATATATGGATAATCCGGTGTTTATCACAACCCGGTACGGTTTTATCATAAACCGGCACAATATGGAAAGAGTTATCAGTACTCATGATTAGGGATATCGCCCTTGCTACAAAAGTTGGCCAACCAACACTATGATTCAATGTCACAGAAACATGTTGAATAAAGCATGATTATAAATCACCGACGTTTATTAACCCGGCCTGGCTTTCGACTATAAGTCGCCAGTATGATGATAAATTATCTGGTGTTTATTAAACCGGCCTGTCTTGGGACTATAAGTCGCCAGTATATATCTGGATTGTGCCATTGGAATCATGCGCTCATAAATCATTGGATTATATTATTCAAATCTTCAAATAGCCAAACATGGCTGGATTATTATTATTATTATGGTTATCAATAACCAGTATTATGATTAAGGTTTTCAAAGTCGCTTCAGCGCGATCTTTATTATTTATCAACGGATATGATTTATTCTACAAAGGAATAGTCCCAAGTCGCTGCAGGCTTACGACCCGACACTTGGGGGCTACATTATTCAAGTTGAGATTACATCAAAATATGCAAGTCTCATGTCGCTGCAAGCATGCACCATGACACTTGGGGGCTAATGCAAAGTCATTTTGACTGGCCTTATTGAAGACCTGACTCATCACATCATAATGAGCCGGCCCTTGGGGGCTACCAATTGCTCCTATCAATGATTCAAGGTACATAAGTCTTAATCCGTTATATTCAAGGGTCCACTGCTCAATTGGTAAAACACAAAGCTCTTAATCTTGTGGACGTGGGTTCAAGCCCCATGGTGGAGTTACATCATATGATGTTATTTTCAATGTAGCATGATTATATTTATAAAGTCCCTGCTCATTATTGCATAATGACCCGGCCCTTGGGGGCTACACTGGTTGAAGTTTTGTGAGCATCAGGCAATCACAAGTCCCGGGTTGCTGCAAGCATGACAACCCGGCACTTGGGGCTACATGATATGGAGTATTCAGTTTTTACTAAGTGACTGGGATGAACAACATGTCTTTCTTCTTAAGTGGCGGTATTTATATTGAAGCAAGTCTTAAGCCATCACTTTGTTCTACTCAAGACTTGGGGGCTATAGGTAATATGAATATAAGGGAGAAAAATCTTCAAATTCTCAGTTTTGAATAAACCAGATTGACCCGATGTTTGCACAATCATAATCTGGTGTCATCAATAATCATGAACCGGCGTTGGCAACAATCATGAACCGGCATTGGCAACAATCATGACCCAGAATTATCAGTTTTTATAACCCGCCGATTTGGGAAATTACAGCTTGGCAAGTGCTACATTTTCAAGCCGTCTGAATATTAGTTGAATATTTGAAGACCAATATTTTTGTCAAGTCAGAGCATTAAAGGCCGACTCAAATGGATTCTTTATTTACAATATTTATTTTACAAGCAAATTGATTATGAAGCTGATCTATTGACTCGGATTTTCTAGAAGAAGGAAATGACAAGGACTTAAGGATGATCAACATAAGTTTACTATGGATAAATCCAAGCTAAACTTGGAGGCTAATGTCGGGGATATACCCCGCGGCGTAACCCGGCCGGAAGTATAACCCGGCCGCACTTGGCGATTCACCGGCGACCCGCACTGGCCAGACGGTTTACAAGCAACCTAACTGAACATTATGATTCACTCGTAAGCCGGCAGGCGGGATAGACGGATGACAAGGCCCAAGGCCCAGAAGGCTGGTTTATGTTAATGGTGGTCCGGTTTAAGAGGAAAGGTGTAAGGAATATTTCCCTTAGAAGGAGTCAAGATCTGGACTTGTATCCAGTTTGTATTAGAAAGATAGGCTAGTCCTAATCCTAATAGGACTCCACATGTAACCCGCCCCTTCAACATATATAAGGAGGGGCAGGGCTCCCCAAAGAGGGACAAGTAACAAGAAACAATCTTAGGGCTAGACATAACTAGGAGCGCCGGTTTACGGCTACTCCCTCATGAGCATAATGAGACCTAGCCACAAACAGCATGTAGGGCTATTCCGGATGATGTTTCCCGGGTCCCGAAGCTGTCTAAATCCTTGTCTTGCGTGTTGCATCTCTCGATTCTGATCAACCACTTCAAGCTACTGCACAGATGCGTTGGCCTCACGACTAAGTCCTCACACTAGGACATCTGTCGTGACAATTCCACGACAGATCCCCTAGAATTTCAACAGGCAAGTTGTGTTTCAAAATAGGTCCCTGTTTAAAGAATACTTCATATATTTCCCTTCTTTCATTCATAAACATATCATTTTCATGGTCTAGCAAATATTGTTCTAAAGGATCACTAGGAGGCACGACAATAGAAGCAAGACCAATAATTTCATCTTTACTAGGAAATTCTTTATCATGGGGTTGTCTACAAAACTTAGCAAAATTAAACTAATGAGATATATCCCCTAAACAACAGAAACAATATCCTTATTGCAGTCTATGTTAGCATTAACAGTATTCAAGAAAGGTCTACCAAATATAATGGGACAAAAGTTATCTTGTGGGGAACCAAGAACAAGAAAATCAGAAGGATATTTAACTTTCCCACTCAAGACTTCAACATCTCTAACAATCCCAACTGGTGAAATAGTGTATCTATTAGCAAGCTTAATAGTAACATCAATTTCCTCTATCTCAGCAGGTGCAATGTCATGCATAATTTCTTTATATAGGGAATGAGGTATTGCACTTGCACTAGCACCCATATAACATAAGCCATGATAGCAATGATCTCCTATTTTAACAGAACTAACAGGCATGCCTACAACAGGTCTATGTTTATTTTTAGTATTAGGTCTAGCAATTCTAGCAGCTTCATCACAAAAGTAAATAACATGCCCATCAATATTATCGGCCAAGAGATCTTTAATCATAGCAACACTAGGTTCAACTTTAATTTGCTCAGAGGGAGTAGGTGTTCTAGTATTACTCTTACGAACCACAGTTGAAGCTTTAGCATGATCCTTTATTCTAGCAGGGAAAGGTGGTTTCTCAATATAAGTAGTAGGAACAACATGATCATTATAAGTGATAGTCTTTTCTTCAACTTTAATAGGTGCAACTACTTTTACTTCAATGGGAGGATTATATCTAAACCACTTCTCCTTAGGGAGATCAACATGAGTAGCAAAGGATTCACAGAAAGAAGCTACTATCTCAGAGTCAAGTCCATATTTAGTGCTAAATTCACGGAAAGCATCAGTATCCATAAAAGATTTAACACAATCAAACTTAGGTGTTATACCTCACTCCTTACCTTCATCGATATCCCAATATTCAGAGTTGCATTTAATTCTTTCCGATAAATCCCATTTGAATTCAATAGTCTTCATCATAAAAGAACCAGTACAAGAAGTATCGAGCATGGAACGATTATCGAGAGAAAGCCGAGCATAAATTTTTTGAATAATAATTTCTCCTGAGAGGTCATGATTGGGACATGAATATAACATTGACTTAAGCCTCCCCCAAGCTTGAGCGATGTTTTCTCCTTCGCGAGGCCAAAAATTATATATATAATTACGATCACGATGAACTAGATGCATAGGATAAAACTTCTGATGAAATTCCAATTTCAATCAGTTGTAGTTCCATGATCCCATATCATCACATAGCCTAAACCATGTCAATGCATTTTCCTTCTAATATAAAGGGAAGACCTTCTTATTGATAACATCCTCGGGCATACCTGCAAGCTTAAATAATCCACAAACTTCATCCACATAGATTAAGTGCAAATCGGGATGTAATGTTCCATCACCTGTGAAAGGATTAGCTAGCAGTTTCTCTATCATACCCGAAGGAATTTCAAAGTAAACGTTTTGAGTAGGTTCAGTAGGTTGAGGATCAACTCTTTGCTCTACTGGTCGGGGTGAAGATACCCCAAACAAGCCCCTCAAGGGATTATGTTCCATAGTAACAAGTGACAGTAAATTTCAGCACACTATATAAATTTTTCCTTACCAAATTCCACCTACCAAAGGCGCTTCACTCCCCGGCAACGGCGCCAGAAAAGAGTCTTGATTACTGAGGGAGTCCTGGACTAAGGGGTCCTCGGGCGCCTGGCCTGTTATCCATGGGCCGGACTGATGGGCTGTGAAGACATGAAGACCGAAGATTGTACCTGACTCCGGATTGGACTCTCCTTGGCGTGGAAGGCAAGCTCAGCGACCGACTATGAAGATTCCTTCTTATGTAACCGACTCTATGTAAACCCTAGATCCCCCCGGTGTCTATATAAACCGGAGGGGTTAGTCCGGAAAGGACATATTCATTACCATAGTCATATAGGCTAAGCTCCTAGGGTTTAGCCGTCACGATCTCGTGGTTGATCAACTCTTGTAACACCCATATTCATCAATATCAATCAAGCAGTACGTAGGGTATTACCACCATAGAGAGGGCCCGAACCTGGGTAAACGTTGTGTCCCCTGTCTCCTATTACCATCGATCCTAGATGCACAGTTCGGGACCCCCTACACGAGATCCGCCGGTTTTGACACCGACATTGGTGCTTTCATTGAGAGTTCCACTGTGCCGTCCATGAAAGGTTCAATGGCTCCTTCAATCATCTATAGCGACGCTGTCCAAGAAGAAACCTTCCTCGCCGGGCAGATTTTCATGTTCGGCGGCTTCGTACTGCGGGCCAACTTGCTTGGCCATCTGGAGCAGACCGATAGCTACACCCCTGGCCACCAGGTCAGATTTGGAAGCTTGAACTACGTTGCGGATATCCGTGGAGACTTGATCTTCAATGGATTTGAGACCGCAGCGATCGCTCCCCTTCCCTCCGAGGAACATGACTTAAATCTGTCATTGGATCACATCCAGGAGATGGTTCCTGTCGCTGCAACGGCCTTAGAACCGGAGCAGATCGTGCCATCCGAAGCCATAGAGTCCGCGGCATTGGAGCCGCACACGGACTCGGCACCTCGCAATATTTGCGCCAATAGAACTCCGGATTCGTCTCCGGCTATGAGTCCCAGACCGGATACGCCTGCGGACACCGAGCTGGATCGGTTATCGATTTTCAAATCTAGCACCGCAGACATCTTCCAGCACTCACCCTTGGGTGATGTGCTAAACTCTTTAAAGAACTTGTCCTTGGAGAAGTACTCACAGCCAAACTATGTTCGGTTCAAGCCAGAGGCTGATAATGGGAAATTTTGTTTCCCACCCGCCACCCACTTCATAGTCACCGTCGATGATTTAACCGACGTGCTCGACTATGGATCCGAAGACATCGACGGTATGAACGATGATGCCAACCAGGAGCAAGGCCAAAACCCGCCATTTATTGGACGTTGGACGGCCACCTCTTCGTACGATGTGTACATGGTCGACACACCTATAAAAGCTAGCGACGACGACAAAGGAGATCCAGTTGTGAATAAACCTTCTGAGACACAGTCCAAGCGCCGGCGCCCTAAACGCCGCTCTAAGCCTCGTCACTCAAATGACGGAAATACTGGCACCGGAGAGAATAGTACTCTGGGCAACACCGGAAACAATGAAGACCCTGTCGGGGCTGCATCCGAACAGGAGGAACAAGAAAACGAGCAAGACAACCCTGATAATCAGACCATGCCCAATGACCCGGACGGTGATAGTTATCGTCCAGTCTCCGAGGATGACGAGAGCCTCGGCAATGAGGACTTCATCCTGCCTGAGGCACCCCTCGAGCAGGAGCGCTTCAAGCGCCAGCTAATAGCCACCGCAAGAAACCTGAAGAAGAAGAAGCAGCAGCTTCAAGACGATCAAGACCTGCTCATTGATAGATGGACTGATGTCCTGGCAGCCGAAGAATACGGCCTCAAGTGCCTAACCAAGAGTTACCCAAAGCGTAGACTGCTACCTTAGTTCGATGAGGAGGCACTAAATCCCATACCTCCCTCACGCAATGCGGACCAACCACCACGCGGTCGGGATAGTGCGGCAGACCGACCACCCTGCGGTTGGGATAAAGCGGCAACTCAGGCCGAACAACAACCCGCCCCACTGCCTCGCAAAGATCGGGACAAAACAGCTCGGGACCATACATACGACCTTCGGCAGGAGCTGGACAGTAGAGCAGAACACACCAGATCAATCTACGGATCGCGAGGATGCTTCCCAACTCGGGATGACGGCTACCTATTCGGGCGTGACAAACCTAGTCACACCCAGGTCGATAACTGCAGACGCACTCCATCGGAGGTGCGCCGTGATGCGGCCCGATATAGAGGCACCGCACACCCTCTCTGCTTCACAAATGAGGTGCTGGATCACGAATTCCCCGAGGGGTTCAAGCCCATCAATATTGAATCATACGACGGAACAACCGACCCCGCAGTATGGATTGAGGACTTTATTCTCCATATCCACATGGCCCGGGGAGACGACCTCCACGCCATCAAATACGTCCCACTAAAACACAAAGGGCCAGCTAGACACTGGCTGAATGGCATGCCCAAGAATTCCATCGGCAGCTGGGAGGATCTGGAAGAGGCCTTTCTTGACAACTTCCAAGGTACATATGTCCGGCCACCCGATGCCGATGACTTAAGCCACATAGTTCAACAACCTGGAGAATCAACCAGAAAATTCTGGACTAGGTTCGTAACCAAAAAGAACCGGATCGTTGACTGTCCGGATGCCGAAGCCCTAGTGGCCTTTAAACACAGCATCCGTGACGAATGGCTAGCACGCCACCTCGGCCAAGAAAAGCCGAAGTCCATGGCAGCCCTTACAACACTCATGACCCGCTTTTGCGCGGGAGAGGACAGCAGGCCGGCTCGTAGCAAAAACACAGACAGCGAGACAGGCCCCTCCGAGGCCAAGAACAGCTCCGGAAAGATTCGGTGCAACAGACACAAACGCCGAAGCAATGGCGACAACACCGATGACACCACCGTTAACCCCGGATTCAGTGGCTCCAAGGCCGGACAGCGAAAGAAGCCCTACAAAAGGAACAACGAGGGACCATCCAGCCTGGATCGCATACTCGATCGTCCATTCCAGATACATGGTACCCCAGACAAACAAGCCAATCACACCAACATAGACTGTTGGGTTTTCAAATAGGCTGGCAAGTTAAATGCCAAAAACAAAGAAAAGGGATCACAAAGTGAGGACGAGGATGAAGAGCCCTGGCAGTCGAACACCAGAGGGCAGAAGAAATTTCCCCCTCAAGTCAAAACGGTGAACATGATATACGCTACACACATCCCCAAAAGGGAGCGCAAGCGAGCACTTTGGGACGTATACGCGGTAGAGCCAGTCGCCCCAAAATTCAATCTGTGGTCGTCATTCCCGATCACCTTCGATCATCGAGATCACCCAACTAGTATCCGGTATGGAGGTTCAGCCGCACTGGTCCTCGACCCAATCATCAATGGATTTCACCTAACACGAGTCCTAATGGATGGAGGTAGCAGCCTCAACCTGCTCTATCAGGATACAGTGCGGAAGATGGGCATTAACCCCTCACGAATCCAACCCACAAAGACTACCTTTAAAGGAGTCATACCATGCATTGAGGCCCGCTGCACGGGCTCAATCATGCTTGAGGTGGGCTTCGGTTCCCCGGACAACTTCCGAAGTGAGGAGTTAATCTTCGATATCGTCCCCTTTCGCAGTGGCTACCACGCATTACTCGGACGAACTGCGTTTGCTAGATTGAACGCGGTACCACAATATGCTTATCTCAAGCTGAAGATGCCCGATCCGCGCGGCATCATAACAGTCAACGGAAACACAAAACGCTCCCTCCGGACAGAGGAGCACACCGCCGCCCTAGCAGCAGAGGTACAACGCGGCCTTCTCAAGAAGCGGCATAGTCTGGCTGCCGAGCCCATGGACATCATTAAGAGGGTCCGGACCACACTACAACAGGACAACATGGCTCGTCAAGAGATCGATTAGCAGTTCGGCCTCCGTCCCAATCTCGATGAGGTAGTGGCATTCATACCACGCGTCCATAACTACACACTCAAAATTCCATGGGCATCGACGGAGGCACAAGCTATCCTGGGATCCACGGTTTGGCCAGACCGATCCCAGACACACATATAACTTTACTATCTCTTCTTCCCTTGTTTCAGGTTTCTCCTATGGGGCCCTCCTTCGACGGCCTGATTAATGATCCCGTCAAAGGACAAACACACCGGATTGACACGGAGCACATGCATACATGGGAAGCCCTAGAGGCTAACCATTTTATGGACCCACACGCAATCCACCTTTGGGTATGGCATGTCAAATAGCCAGTTGCTTATCTCATTATCTTATACCAATGTGCTTGGACGCATAAACCCAACTATAATGGAAACAGTCCATGATCCAAGTTCACGGGCTCCGGATCCTATCTTTGTTCTCCCTCTGTTTTCCTTTATATTACTTATTTCCTAGCAGTCGTACACCCTGGTATGACTCATATTTGCCAGGGGCTCCCCATTGCCCCACGATACCGCAACAAAGTCCGAACAATCCCTAAAGATAAGTTCGGCACCCCGAATTTAGCATTATATGCATTGGCTCCGAATCATGTCTTTGGTCAATAGTTGGATTGCCCAGCTCCTGTGCTTGCTACCCTATGTTCCACTAAATCGGCTAGGGTGGTAAAGGGAGAACTATTGCGATTGTGCCCTAGCCTTGACCAGATGAACACCTCAGTAGAGAAAGCCGAAAACTGACTGTCATGATACGGCGAGAGCCGGTCAGCTGTTCGAGGGTCACAAATCATTGGAGATTTTTTTCCGCATTATGCGAAGAATCGACACTTCCTGATCAGATGCTGACAGCCCCCTGGCTCAAACCAGGGGCTGCACCCATGCTTTATTATAAAACACCTATGGCTAAGTGAAGGTGTTTAAGCCGTACAATCTGATTGCCTTGTTAGTTGCGCTAAACAACTCCTTCAAGGACCATACAATTGGATCAAGATTGTTTAGATTCCATCCTGAACACCTCCATACTACCTACGTGAGGGCAGAAGCAGACGACTGGCCAACCCTCAGATTACATACAAAATGGCCGCACAGGAGGAAACAATTCAAAGCATAACAATATTACATTACAAAACAGGCTCTGTTCCCATAATACAAAGCAAAGGTAACATGAATACATTTATTCAAATACAACGTCATGCGAACATTGTGCTGCCGCAAGGCGAGAACCCTCCAAAACATCCGCAAAATACCGTTCGGGTGTGTGGTGCTCCTTGCCCTCCGGTGGCCCTCTGGCCACCTCGATGGCGTCCATCTTCGCCCACCACATCTTGCAACGGGCGAAGGCCATGCGCGCACCTTCAATGCAGGCCGAGCGCTTGACGACACGCAGCCGAGGACAGGCGCTCACCATTCACCTCATGAGTCCGAAGTAGCTGCTTGGCATAGCTTCGACTGGCCATAGCCGGATTATGAAATCCTTCATGGCTAGTTTGGCCACCCTATGCAGCTCCACCAGCTGTTTCAGCTGATTGTTGAAGGACACGGCATGCCCTGGCGCCACATACTGTGACCAGAATAACTTCTCCGTAGACCCCCCTCCTTCGGCTCGGTAGAACTCCGTGGTTTCTGATACACTGCATGGTATATCCGCAAATGCTCCTGGGGAACTCCGAACCCGGGTTAGTAAAAGGTACTGCTTCTCCGCATACTTGCTTTGCATCTTAAACGCCTTACCCACCGTGATCTTCTTGGCCTCCTGGATCTCCTGGAGGGCAGCCTGGGCCTCATTCCGTGCGGTCTCCATGCTCTGACGAACCCTAGCGAGTTTGGTCCTTTGAACCGATGCATCATGCTCCAAGGCTTTGCATTTCTTGACCGCATCCTGGAGCTCCTGCTGGATTTCTTTGACCCGGGCCTTGGACTTCTTATGGGTGGCTTGCTGCTGGACAGCCTTCTCCTTGGCCTCGCCCAGGGCCTTCTTCAGGGCCTCAACCTCGGTCGCGACTCCTGCACATATTATGACACAGCGGTCAATATACAGCGCCTATCCTTTCTAAACACACAACAAGTCGTCACTCACCTTGCTTCTCCTGGAGCTGAACCTTAACCTCGTCGAGCTCGTTCTCGGTCCGCTCTGGCCTCTGCCTCAGCTCAGAGACTTCGGCAGCATGGGAGGTCGCGGCCAACAACGACGCCTGCTTATTTGCACATATTACGTTAGTCTCCTACAACAGAAGAATTGATCCTCTGTCTGGTTCTTCTTGACGAACACCAGACAGTGTCTTAGGGGCTACTGGCTACATGGGGTTTTTCTCTTTCTTACCTCGAAACCTGTCAACAGGCTGCTGCGGGCTTCATTCAGTCCACTCTTGGTGAACTGAATCTTCTCGATCACCGCACCCATAAGGACACGGTGCTCGTCCACAACAGAGGCGCCTCGAAGCGCCTCCATCAGGTTATCCGGCGCCCCTGGATGGACAAGGGCCACCGGTGGAAGCGGCGCACCCCCGTCCTTTAAAGGGGGCCGCTCGCCCGACTCCAGAGCCATATGGGCCTCCGGAATCGTATTCGGCTGAGGGCCGAACTGGATACAGCCTTCTCCGCCAATCTCCATGGGGATCGGCTCCCCCATGTGTCCCGCAGTGGAGGTCTCACCTTGTGGCACCTCCCGGACAGCATCCTGGGCTCCTCCCCGCTTTGGAGCGGTCCTCCGGGATAACACCTCGGTGTTGTCCCTGGCCCCGGGCGAATAAGCAGGCGGTGGCGACATGCTCGCCATCTTCGACGGAGCCAATGAACCTCCAGATGAGGATCGCTGGGTAAGGTCGCGGGCCAGACTACAATAGCACAATTAACTATGTCATAATAAGAAAGAGAAATGGCCGGATGTACGCATGAGAGAGCCGTGTCACTTACGATGCAACATGGGGCTTAGTGTGGGGGCGTCTCTTCGGACTGCTATGAATGTCCCACGCGGCGTTGACCGCTGGGACGTTCTTCCCCTTCTTGGGCGTGTCCGCCTCTGGATGCGCCGAAGCTGCCCTCTTCTTCTTCCTCTCCTCAGGGGGAGGGTTGTTTTCCTCCTCCTCCTCTTCCTCGCCATTGTCCTCAGGGACAGAGGAATGGGCTTCGTTGTCTTTGGACGTCACGTCCGAAGTGCCCTTGCGACGGGGGCCACCCTTGGCCCCCTTGGCCTTCTTCTCCGGCGCCTTATAAGGCGCCGACACCAACATCTCCGCTAGATGCGGGATGACCGGTTCTTCAGGTAGCGGAGCCGGACACTGGATCCGCCCTCCCCATCTAGTCCTGGAAATGCAATAACAAGCTCAGACATCATCCTTGAAATGATTAAGTTGGGGATACATCGAAAAATAGCATACCTCACTGGCGAGGTGTTTACAATCGTGACCATGGTCTGAATCTGTGGCCGGTGGCTTCTCGTTGCCCTTAAAGAGCAACTTCCATGTGCCTTCGTGAGTAGTCTCGAAGAGCCTCACTAGAGTCTGATCCTTCTTTGGGTTGAATTCCCACAGAGGATGGCTTCGGCGCTGGTATGGAAGGATCCGGCGAACCAGCATCACCTGGATCACATCAACGAGCTTGACCTTCTTGGTTGACATGCTCTGAACGCGCGTCTGCAGCGCTATCACCTCGTGAGGGGAACCCCAGTCCGGACTCTTCTCGACCTAGGAGGTGAGTCGCGTGGAGGCGCCGGAGCGGAATTCGGCAGCAGCGGCCCAGGTGGTGCCGCGAGGTTCTGTGATGTAGAACCACTGCTTCTGCCACTCCTTCACTGTCTACACAAAAGTGCCTTTGGGCCAAGA